>NC_048300.1:43273638-43302608 GCF_013100865.1 Trachemys scripta elegans | reverse complement strand
CCCGGCCGGGCACTTCCCCTCCCGGGCTCCGGCGGCGCAGGGTCCGGAGGCATGGGGGCTGCCCGAAGCCCGTAGCGCTCGGCTCTTAAACAGAGCCGAAGAGTCAGGGGAGGAGCAGAGCAGCCGCGGGAGGGGAAGTGCCCAGCTGGCATTTTCCCGGACATGTTCGGCTTTTTGGCAATTCCCCCCGGACGGGGGTTTGATTATCAAAAAGCCGGACATGTCCAGGAAAAACCGGACGTATGGTAACCCGACTTTTAACTGACTGTTTGTTGACCTGGCTATACTAATTATTATGCAGGATAAAGAGGGTATCTTTCTCAGGGTAAATTACAGGATTTTGCTTTGGTTTTGCCATTTCAGGCTATTCTGTACAAGAGGTTTGTGTCCAATGTTATATGTTTTTGGTGGATGTAAGGGAGGGTCTGCTCAGAGGGACTAAATGGACAAATTATGGGTTGGAGGAGGAGTGAATACAGGGGGAGCTGGTAGTAACCCCTAAAATTCGATTGTCTAACATTTTCTGTTATAAAGGATTTTTGAGATAATTCCTTTGAGAAGTTCTCACATCTCTAGTGTTTGCAGCGGTCCGTTAACATTCAACAGTGAGACTGCCCTTAAGCTAGGGAAGTACCTTTTTTTTGTCCCATGAAATTCCATTTAGCTTTTGCTGATGTACAAACAGTTAAAAATCACCAGGCTTTTAAGAAAATGCCATACAAATATCTATCAGGGATGGTCTAAGCCTGCCTCATCATGGAGGGAAGGAAATGACCTCGTCAGTCTTTTTCTATTATTTCTTTCTTTCACTTGTGTTCCACGATAAAATGTTGGCAGTATGCTAAGAGAATAACCAAACACACAAACATTCAAAGGTTGAGCTCATACATCCCCCAAAGCAGCAGCAGCAGATATATGGCAATGCCTGAGAATAGCCCGCTAAGCTACAGTGGCATGGGAGTTAAGGGGAAAGAGAGCTGACCAGGATGAGGTTCCACCCTTCTGGATCTCATACATGGCCTCTGGAAACACCATATGGGACATCTTCCTCCCCACATTCCTCTAGATCCTGCCGGACTCACCATCTGGCCTCAGCAGTTCATTTCCTACGCACACACCCAGGGCCGGGGCAACCACTAGGCGAACTAGGCGGTCGCCTAGGGTGCCAAGTGGTCGGGGGCGCCAAAAAGCAGTGCCCTGGCTTGGCAGAGAGGAGCCGCCTTCCGGAGGCCCCAGAGAGCCAGAGTGTTGGCTTGTGGGGGCGGCGAGCCCCAGCCATGGAGGAGCCAGCACGGTGCAGGGGGGCAGCAGCCCTGCAAAGGCGGCGGCGCCGCTAGCGGGGAGCAGCCACGCCCCCCGCCACTCCTGCCCAGGCTGCGGCCCAGCACCACCCCCAGGGGCTCCTGCAGGCTGCAGTGGTTGCATGCGGGTGGCAGCCCCCATTTGCCCCTGGCTCCCTCCTCACCGTGCTTGGGCTCTGCGGCTCCCAGGCATGTGAGCCACTGGGGCGCGGGGCCCTGAGCCTGAGCCGAGGACGGTAGAGGATGTAAAGTATGGTGAAGAGTTGGCACAGCTTTCTTAGTAACTTGTATTGTGGGGATGTGTTTTTTCCCTTTAAACAGGCGTTAGAGAAAGGAAAGAAAGAAGTAGGGAAAGGAAAGGAATAGGCACAGCTTCTCACCTGTCTAGCCAAGACCAGCAGGCTTTGTAGGCATCATGCTAGACAGATCATCTTTATGCAAGAGTCCCATTGAGGTAAGTAGGAGTTCAACTGCAGGATCAACCCTCCTGCTGTGGTGCGGTGTGAAGAAGGGGGTTGGGGGGGGTGGAGGCAGATGTGTACAGTTAGACTAGAAGCATCACTCGCTATCCTGGACCATAACATTTCCATGCTACCTTTCCTTTCCCTGCCCTCAGCACCACAGAACACAGCCCTGTTTGGCTGAGGGAGCTACCATCCCATTGGCCATACTGGGTGACGTCTTGCTTCTGAACCTCCTAATAAACATCCTTTAACTCCCATGTCCACTGCTATTGCTGCTGCTTTTTCATTTGCGCCTACAGCCTGCCGGGCAGCATTGGAGCCAATCACACCCCACCCTCCTCCCGCAACAGCCAATGGAGTTTGAATCATTCCGAACGCACCAATCGAAGGGACCCGGCCCTGCGGTTTGAGCCCATTGGTCCAACGGGGAGGGCTGGTAGGTGAGTGGCTGCGCTAATGGCCAATCAGCGCTATTCTGGGATGTGGGGGGGTGTAACTGACAGTGCGGCGGCAGTTTTTTGAACCTCAGCGCTGAGGAAGGTAACGGGAGCAGGGACCCGGCCGCTGCGGTGAGTGCGGGGAGCCAGGCGCCGCCTCCTGTCGGGGTTCGGAGAGGGACGGGAGCGCGGGGGGAGGGGTGAAGGAGCGGGCGCTGGTTCCCGCGCAGGCAGCGGGGCTGGGGGGCGCCTCGGCCCGGCCCTTCTTCTCCTCTCTTTGGGTCACCCCGTGCGGCTCTGGCTGCTCCCCTATGGGCGCCGCCGGGTCTCTGGCCCGCTCTCCCCGGGCGCTCAGAGGTCGCTTCCCGCCCCCCCCCTCCTCCCATCTCTGGGCTACGGTTTAGGCTTCGTCCCTAAAAAGCCTTGTTTAAAACCGGCTCCTGCCCGGAGACAAGGGCGGCCGGGGGGCGGGAGGGCTCTGCCCAGCACTAGCTGTGTATATCAACCTCCCGAGCCACCCGCCGCAGCCCTGGCTTCAGCTGTGTGTGTAAGCGTGGCCCATAGCAGGCCGCCTGTGCTCACAGGGAGTGTGCTGTGCTGGCCCAGCCTGCACAGGGCACTGGCCAGTAGAAAGAGATTTGCGGCAGACACTCCCTAGCAAGTGCCAGCAGGTCACTGTTTCTCAAGCCCTCTTGTGCCCACTCCTCCTTGGAAAACTGTCTGTTTGTGTGCAGATCTTTGTTTAGCATCTTCTGACTTCTGTTGCACTGTTTTTTCTTGTGACTGCTGTCAACTGTTGTAAGAAAACTTCTTTCTTTGTAGCAAATGGCAAGCAATTTGGTCTGCTGGTAGGAGGTTATCTCTTTTTCTGGTGCCACCTTGGATGACTTGGCTCCATGTCTAATTGGCAGCCGGTATCAAGCGGAGTGCCCCAAGTGTCGGTCCCGGGACCGGTTTTGTTCGATAACTTCATTAATGAAGGTGTCCATGTTTCTGTGGCTGGTCCGTAGCTGTGCTTGCACAGCCTCTTCTTCCCAGAGACCCAGGAGATCCAATATCTCCTGTCTAATCAAGGCTGGAGCGCATCTGGCCAGCATAGTCGGCTGGGCAGCTGCACACAGGAATGGAAAAATGCTAGGGAGACAGTCAAGAAAAAGGCATTTCAAAAAGTCGCAGGACTTCAGTGTGGAGAGGGGGCAGGCATTCTGGTCTCAGTGATCCCTGGGCAATGGGGAGTTTGCACTAGTGACTAGAGCAGTCAGTGTCAGGCATTGTGGGACAGCTGCTGGAGGATTGTTAGGGCTGACAAAGGTAACGCAGCATCTATATTTGTGCTGCATTGACCTCGGTACATTGACCATGGCTCAATGCTGCTTGGGGAGGCGGTGTTGTTGTGTTGCTGTAATGGGGCGCTTACATCAGTGGAAGAGACATTTAAGTGTGAACACATGCACAACTAGGTTGACACAAGACAGCTTATATTAGCCTAACTTTTTAGTGTACACCAGACCCAAGTGTTTATTTTCATTTGGTAGTACAATAGCTTCTCAAAGAAAAATCTAGATTTGATTTCCTGGCAATTATTTACAGTGCTTCATAACTAATACACTTTTTCTCTTAATAATCTTAGAAATCTGATTACTTTATTTGCCATTACATCAAACTACAGTTCAGCTTGAAGAAACAGGTAATCCTACAGCCGCGTCAATATACACAGCAGTTGAATGCATGTTTACATTTGAGTGCTTGCCTCATGCTGGCAGAAACAGTGGTTACAAACTCAGCTGTTTTGCTTTCCAAAAACTGTAAAACTTGTAAAGAGAAAAGTACAGCAGCCACCTAAAATGAAGGTATAATTTCTCTCAGCAGAGAAAGTGAGGCTTTCAGAGCGAATGCATGTGTGAGTGTTTTGCATGCATAGCAACACATCAATGGAAAGATCTTTAACAAACTGTTTTCGTGTGATCATAAAAATAACATAGTAAGAGGCATCTTTCTGAAATGCAGCTCAAGTGTGGGACCAGTAGAGTAAAAATTTATCCCTGTAGGAGATGGAAGTCACTTGCCTTTATCCAACTTATTTTAATAAGACTATGTCTACGCTAGCACTTGTCAGCAAAACTCTTGTTGGTCAGGTGTCTGAGGAAAACATACCCCAACCAACATATGTTTCACCGACAAAAGTGCCGACGTGGACCGCGCTATGTCGGTGGAAGACACTCTCCCGCTGACATAGCTACTGCTGCTTATTGGGGATGTTTTAATTATCCTGACAGGAGAATTCTTTGCTGTCTGCATAGAGCGGCTACGTGGGAGACCTTGCAAGGTCTCTAGTAGAGAAATTGCTTATGGAAGCAGAAAGTCAAATTAGAAATTATTCTCCAGATATAAATTGCCTAACCATGGTTCAAGAGACCAGAATGTGATCCAACATTGTAACGGTTTCATTGACTAAAATTCTTTCTAGCCCTGTCATAATTTTTATTAAAAAGTGAGGAGTAATTTTTAAATACATATTCTTTACTGCATTCAACTAATAAAAAAATCAAAATTTTGAAACCTAAGCCTTTTAAAAATCAGTTGTAGTAATGTTCTCCTTGTGTTTCAGGTTCAGTGATGTACACTTTGTATTAAGGAAAAAAGCAGATATAAAATGAGCTGGGTTGTGGAAGAGTGGTAAAAGGCCTTTCCACAATGACGCTTCAGAAGATTCAAGAGCTTGAAAGTCAACTAGACAAGCTTAAAAAAGAACAACAGCAAAGACCGTTTCAGCTTGAATCCCTGGAGGCAGCTTTGCAAAAGCAGAAGGTAATAGTCTTAACGCACCAAGTAACTTTTAATGCATTTTTATTCTGCTCGTATCCATTCAGAGTGCTGCTGCAACGATTCTTCTACCTGTCACTTTGACCATGTCACCTCTCTTGGCGCCCCTCCATGCTCTATTG
This sequence comes from Trachemys scripta elegans, assembly GCF_013100865.1. NCBI lineage: Eukaryota > Metazoa > Chordata > Testudines > Emydidae > Trachemys > Trachemys scripta. The sequence goes on along the minus strand of NC_048300.1, from coordinate 43,297,461 downwards.
CAATAAACAGGCTGCTTGTCTTCATTTCCTAGCTCCTTCATGGCCTACCCCATCCTAGGTATCCTTTTTTCATTCACTATTGAAATGTCAACTCCAGCCTCCGATCAGCCCATAACACATCCATTTGTTAAATTTTTCAACAAGCATCTTCGGGCTTTCTCCCATGCTGACTGTCAACTTCTGCTTGGGAGGAGCTTCCCATAACTATCTGCAAAGTTCCCTCATCTTCTTTTAAAGCCCTCCTTACAACTCTCCTTTACTGTGATGCCTACAAAAAACTTAACAGTTAGGCCAGGGGTCGGCAACCTTTCAGAAGTGATGTGCTGAGTCTTCATTTATTCACTCTAATTTAAGGTTTTGCGTGCCAATAATACATTTTAATGTTTTTAGAAGGTCTCTTTCTATAAGTCTAATATATAACTAAACTATTGTGGTATGTAAAGTAAATAAGGCTTTTAAATTTTTAAGAAGCTTAATTTAAAATTAAATTAAAATGCAGATCTTATCAGTTTTGTGTGATCCTTGCCCTTGCTTTTCCTTGCTGAGTTTTCCAATATCTGGCATGTATTTGGATACTTTAAGCTGCCCACTGGCTTCTGAGTGATTAGTTGTTAGCAGGCTCCGAGAGGGACAGAGGACAGACTTCTTGTGTGAAAATACCTGTTCACGCAGGTATGTGGTGTGACAGACCCAGACCAGTGGGGTACAGGAGTCTGGTAGAGGGCAAATATACTGGTCACTGGATGCGTAGTTTTCTGTTCCCTGAGTGACCAGAGCAGGGGCTGCACTAGAGTAATCAGGAACCTGCTAGAACCAGTTAAGGCAGGCAGGCTAATTAGGACACCTGGAGCCAATTAAGAAGCTGCTAGAATCAATTAAAGCAGGCTAATCAGGGCACCTGGGTTTAAAAAAAAAAAGAGCTCACTTCAGTTTGTGGTGAGAGTGTGAGGAGCTGGGAGCAAGAGGCACAAGGAGCTGAGAGTGAGAGGGTGTGCTGCTGGAGGACTGAGGAGCACAAGCGTTATCAGACACCAGGAGGAAGGTCCTGTGGTGAGAATAAGGAAGGTGTTTGGAGGAGACCATGGGGAAGTAGCCCAGGGAGTTGTAGCTGTCATGCAGCTGTTACAGGAGGCACTATAGATAGCTGCAATCCACAGGGCCCTGGGCTGGGACCCGGAGTAGAGAGCGGGCCTGGGTTCCCCCCAAACCTCCCAATTGACCTGGACTGTGGGTTCTTCCAGAGGGGAAGGTCTCTGGGCTGTTCCCCAACCCACATGGTGAATCTCTGAGGCAAGAAAATCCGCCGATAAGCGCAGGACCCACCAAGATAGAGGAGGAACTTTGTCACAGTGGATCCAAATGCTGAAAGCATTGCAAACGCAATTTTCTTCAAACAGTTAAATTTCACTGGCAGGGACGTCCAGCAGGTCAGAATAGAGGCCCTATGATCTCTCTCGGTAGCTTCAAGTGCACTCCGCAGTTCTCCAAACTTCGATGCTCACGATTCTGAGCTTTTTAACTGAATGAGCTGCATGTCAAAATCTTCAACGCCCATCCACTGAAATACAGACAAATCCAAGTCACTTTTGTTGAACTTTTCAGGTTTAATTAGAAAAGAAAGCATTGGACCAAATCGCTGGAAATATTGAAATCTGTCAGAAAATTCTGATTCCTGTTCTTGCACGTACATTCTAATCTCAACGTCAAATGCAACGCGCTGTTCCACATGGCGTGATAGTGATGTAAGCAGCAAATCAGGACTTAAATTGTTCCAGCGCCACTGAGCTGGAATATTTTTAAGGTGGAGGTGCTGAGCTGTGCCCACTCTTGCCCTGTCTGCACCACTCACTGCCCCAGGCTGGGGGCAGCTGCAGAGCCCCGGGCTGACGGCTGGAACCCCAGCCTGGCAGCAGAGTCCCCCGGACCTGTGGCCGGGACCTGGAGCCGGCAGTAGGTGGAGTGGGGCTGGCAGACGGCGCCCCAGTTGGCAGGGGGGCGGCGGCAGCTAGTACCCCAAGCCAGCAGCGGAGCCCCCGGGACCAGTGGCTGGGACCTGGGCAGTGTGAGTGCCACTGAAAATCGGCTTGCGTGTCGCCTTTGGCACGCGTGCCATAGGTTGCCTACCTGAGTTAGGCTGTAGTCTCAGTACACAGGCCGCCTATCCTAGTGACCAATGGTGTCTCATTGTTTCCTTGTACTCTCCCCTTTTTCCTTGTCTTGTACTTAAATTGAAAGCTCTTTGAGTAGGGACCATCTTTTTGTTCTATTTGTATAGCGCCTAACACAGTGGGGTACTGGTCCATGACGAGGGCTCCTAGGTGCTACGGTAATAGCAAACAGTCACTTATACAATGTGTCTAGAATGCTGTGCAAAATGTTAATCTTATGAGGCACAGTGGGGGGGGGGGGGGGGTGAGAAAAAATTAAAAATACCTTTATGTAAATTGTTTTGATTAAAATGATTGTACAGGGTGCTTTGTAAAACAAATTATTTCCACAAATGGATATCTGAACATTTGTCACTTCATGTAAAATATAATTTTTATAAACATACCAAAATTGTCATGCTGATAATTTGCACCCAGTCTCTCATATCAGATAGTCATTGGTATTTTCTGAACGATTAGCTCAACTTTTTTGTACCCAGCAAAAGGCTCATTCAGAATTTACAACAACTTGTCTATATGAGTGTGGTGGTTTTAAAATACTGGAGTACATTCTGTTGCAATGGCCTATTAAAATTGCTGCTTCTATTTTCATAGGTTCCTAGGCCAGAAGTGACCATCCGTTCTTATCTTTTATATAACAAAAATTACAGAACCTCCTAGAAATAATTCCTAGTGCAGAGCTTTTAGAGAAACATCCAATCTTGACTTGAAGATTTAAAAATATTATGTACAACTGTAATCTCCCACTTATGCATAGGCAGTATAGTTTGAACCCCAAACATTCATCATTGTAGCACAGACTGCTATCGCTTGAGCTAAAAGAACTAACTCTTAGGTAAAGAACCTACAATTTAATCAGGGCTTTAGTCACAAAAATCCATAACACCTAGGTTGATAGCTGATAAGATTAATATCTGCATAACGTCATTGCTGCCATCAAAAATTGCCAGACCAGTAAAATGTAGATTACCTACTAGCAGTTGTTTGTGCTAATACTCACTCTGTGAGCAGTGATTGACACCTGTGTAAGGTAGTGAATGAAAATGACACTAGCCCACTATCCAGGCCTTGCTGTATATTCAGTCTTAAACTGTCACTGGCCTCTTGCTCTGGTAGTGCTTTTTGGGGACCGTTCTAAGTCCAGTATCTCAAACTGTCAGGGATAGGAGTGTATGCAGTATACCTTTCAAAGGCTGGGAATATCAAAAAATTTTTTCCAATGCTACATAACACAACACACATCATGAGAGAGTGAGTATCTTGAACTTGCATTATTCTGATTACTATCTTGCATCCGTCCTTCAAATCGGACATGGCTGCTCCAGCTGCTATCTTGAGGAAACGCAACTTGAGCATTGATCTCTAACTCTAGTCATTCAGGAAATACTGGTTGCTAACATTGACTGATTTGAAGGGAGAGGAGCAAGATGATGATCAGAGTCATACGGCTTTTAAGTTTAGCTCTTCTGATGATGTGCAAGGGCAGTAAGCACTTCACTGGTCTGGATAGGTGCTTTTTATAGCCAATACACTTTTCCAAGAACAGGTGTGGGGCCACTGATTAGAGAAATTAGATGAATTGTGGTGAATATGTATTTTGATTTTAAATGTTACACAGGGAAGCCGTCTTTTCAAAAATGTGATATGGACATTGGTAGAATAGCAAAATAGTTTTGTGTGTAACTGCAATTTTCAGTGCTGTCTGGCCTTTGAAATCTAGTGAATAAAAATATTCAAATAGCACTTTTTTTATAAAGCAGAAATTGTTTCTTTTGTAAGTGCTCTCCACACTTCACTCTGAATAAAGATGTTTATTCCCAGACTTGATCAAAATCTAAAAATAAGGTGTTTTTTTATAATTGACCAATCCAATAGGTTGAAAATGAAGGTGCAACGCTAAAAACAGAAAACCAGAGTTTGATGGAATTGTGTGATAATGAGAAAACAAAGCAGAAAATTTCACATGATCAAGTAAAAGAATCACACGTTAATTATCAAGTGGAACAACTAACTTCAAGCAAGAAACAAATTGAAAGACTAGAACAGGAACTTAAAAGGTGAGACCAAACTGTTCTGCTTTAACTTAAGTGTGCCTGTTATCTCATTTAAATATTATTTTGCTTAGACATGTAAATGACTCTCAAATTACTGTCTTTGTCTACTTTCTTACTTTAATTTAACTGTACTCCATATTTAAATAGAAGTTTGAGGCCAAAATTTTCAAACCTGGGTGCTTAAAACAAAGTTCCTAAGTCCCATGTTTAGGCCTGTAAATAAAGTGGTTTGATTATGTGACATAATGCACACCTGGAACTCCCACTAAGCCCAGTGGAATTCATAGGTACTCAGCACATTTGAATGTTTGGCCTTTTCTTTGCTGGGCAAAAAGGTGGTTAGCTTAACAGGATTGGAAAAAAATATATATACCTTTTTGCCTCTCAAAATAAGGCCTTTTATGTAAGTGCCTAAATATGGACGCACTATATATCCTCCGCATACCCACCACTATGGCTGCAAATAGTCAGTCATTACTCCACATTCCCCACTTTGTCAGTCACCTGTAAGAAACACTCTGGTGCAGGTTTTTACATTCTCAGCCCTCCCAAATTGATCTGCCACTCACCTAGTTTCTATCAGGAGCTGTACCCAAATCCAGATCTAGTGCCCATATTATGAAATCTTCCTCTCAAAAAGACAGACCAGTGTACTGAAAACTTCTTTAAAACACCTTTTTTAATGCAAAGGTTCTAACTGCATCAATAGCAGCACGAGGCAGAATTGACAACTGGCTTTATGATGTTGATTACAAGTATGTACAGAATCTTTGTATACAGGTGGTTCTCTAATAGGACTTTAAGGCATTCTATGTAGCTTGGCAAGGCACTATAACCCATGAATTGAAATGTAGTGTACTCTAGGCTTAGAAAGTCAAGGCAACACGATCTACGCTTCCTTTCAGTTGAGATAGCACTGCCATCTTACTGATTTGATGGAAGTATATACAGTGTGGAAAGTCATCCTGAATTGCAAGTGCATACATACCACTTGGATCAGATATAGCTGGCACAAAGGTGAGACATGTTAAATTTTAAACATTTCAAGGAACAGTATGGTGAGACCAGGAAAGGAAGCAAGTTAACACATGTCAGTGGGCACACCATCAGTTGGTGTCTTGCAGTGCTTTGAGGTACAAACAGAGCAGCCTGTTAATTTTTTACACACACAGCTTTCTGGGCACAATTTCACAGAACTTTTTTTCAGTGAGTAGTATGTAAGACTTGCCCAAACATTATGTTGAAGATACGGTTTGGCCAGCCCACCATGATATGGCACATCCCCATGCCACTTTGCCAGGACCTCTGAGGGGAATTATTGCAGAAAGCAGCAGGGCTGAATACTTCCATGGGCAGACTAATGCCTCTTAAACAGCTCTTTCTTTGCCATTTTGGGATCATCAAAGAGTATGACTTCCTGAAATAAGTGCAGTTGTCTTTATTAAATACTATCCTTTTTCTATATCAGAATGAACTCCATCCCCTCCCCAAGGCATTGGGTTAAGAAATCCTGATCTACTCTCCATGTAAGGTCTCGCACTCATTATGCCTTAGTAATTTGGAGGCAATCCACATAGTTATGCTGTACAAGGTGGGGAAAATCTGAGTAGTTGCCACAGTTATGGCATGGAAGGCCACCTCCCTTCCTTTCCACCTAACAGTTCTCTGTTTATCACTAACCTCAATAGTGGGACTCTCCTCAAGATTCTCCCTAACACCTGCACAGCTGTCTGGTCACTGTCAGAGCCAAGAGGAAGCGCACAGAGAAGGACATGCTCTGTGAGGTTATGCAGGTCTAAAAGTGAAATGCAAGGCAATAAGTCAGGGGTGTGAACAGCTGCTGAAGGAGTAGAGGGAGGACAAAGATGCAAAAAAAGAAAAAAAGCTGCTGCTGACCCAGCTGCTCAAATGAGTTGTTGATCAGTGAGCATTAAGGATCTTGCTGCATTAGTTCACCTAGTCCAAAGCATGGATAAATATGGGACATTGGTAGGGTTATAGACACATCCACTTGTCAGTTATCTCTGTATTCTACTTCCATGGACAACATGTCAGAGAACGAAGAACTTTGATTACACATATGTCATCTGTGCTACACTGACATCCAGTCTCCATAGTGTACTTGTACCTAGTCAAGGTATAGAGCTAGTAAAGTCATTTATAAGTAATCTTTTTGTATGTCTAGTATGCCGTGGTGTTAATAAAGTACATACTTGAAAGTTGGTGTGACTGACTTTTTGATATTGCAGTGCTAGAAAATAATACAATCAGGCTTCCATACTTTTTTTTAAAAAAGTCAATGCATGTATATTACAGAAGTGCCTTTATTTAGTCTAGAAATACACCACCTGTACTATACTGCTGGTCATAGAAACATTGTCAATCTTCCTTAAGTCATGTATATCACAAAAAACACCAGTTCTATTAATAGTTTCATAGGAATAGGGTTGGCTATTACCTACTGTCGAAATAACCTTTTAAGGCTTCCTTTACCTGAACTGTGTTAGCAATGCAACTGTTAGCTAGTCTATTTTAGATCCAGCCCGTCCACCTCACTCATCCAGCCTGGCAATAGGGTCTCTCAGCGAGTGCTGCATGCTGTGCATTGCATAAGAACTGAGAATGTTTTACTTGTTGATATGGAGCTTTAGCATAAGCCCCTCCACCTATCCTGTTGTCTTCCAACTCTGCCCACTTCACATTCCTTCTTCAGCTGCACATGTGAGAGTCAAAATTTTCCTTGCTTTTGTCTAGCTTGCTAGTGTATGGCTTCTTGAGCCAGAGAATTAAGGGTAGGCAGTTACCATAAACTATGATCGGCACAGAAATGTCTTTAATTCCAGTTGGATGGAGTGGGGAGTCTGCTTTCAATACGTAATAAAATACAATGTTTCTAAAACCGTGGGTGTCCTGAATTTCTCTGACCCAGCCAGGGTTTGTCAGTAACATTTCCCTTGTGATCTACCAAGGCCTGCATAAATTTTGAAGTTTTCTTTGTTTATATGCTTAGATGCTGGGCAGGGGGAGCACAGAATGGGGATATTCCCTACCTATAACTCCAGCACATTTACGGAAACCCAGCTTATTGAATCTATTTATTCTTTTTTGCACAATTGCCTAACTACCCCATACAGCAGAGTATGCTTTATTGTCTTGCATACCTCAGTGATGAGTGTCCTTATCATTGATTGATTTTTTTTTGGTAATGTAAACCTTCTGCCTATCTAAGTTGGCAGCAACAAGGGCCAGGTTCTGTATCTAGGGGTTCCATTTCAATAACGCAATGCAAAACCGGCTCATGCCCCCACCCAGTGACCTCGGACAATTACATACTACCACCTGGGCGCCTCTAAGAGGCAATACTTCCCCTCTCGCAAGCACGGAGTCTGAGTGTAGCAGAAAATGTTTAATAACATGAGGTAAACGACATCAGCATTAAATTGGAAAAACACCACAAACAGGATTCAGAACACAAACCATGAGCAAAAGACCCACACCAGCACATTGGGCTGTGTACTTTCCCTTTAGTTCTTGAATCCAGCAACCCAAAAATCACCCAGAGTCCCCAAGGTCCAACACCCCCAAAGTCTCTTGGGTCCAGCAACCACCAAAAGTCCAACAACCCCCAAAGTCTCTGTCCCTGGTCAGTGCAGCCCCAGAGTAAAAGGGGGACACGCAGGGTGTTAAGGGGCACCTTACGTGATCCAAGGCCGGCCGTCTCTCCGTGGGGTTCCGCCGCAACCTTCACCACGAGCCGGTCCAGTTCCTGCCGTCCCACGAACTGCTCTGCTCTACAAGCTGCACCGCTCCGCTCACCGACCTGTGAGCTGCTCCAGCCGTCCCCGCAAACATCTCTGCTCGCCATTCCTTGGGCCGCTCCAACCGTCCCCACAAGATTCCGTGCCGCTCGCTGCTCCTCCAGCCGTCCCCGCAAACTGCTCTGCCAGCTGCTTAGCAATATAGCTTCAGGCTCCCCCACTATTTAACACAGCACTCAGTGATCTCAGCTCTTAATAAACTTTAACTCTTTTGTGATTTCAGCTCATAGTAGGGGAGCCCCAGTGCTGGTGCACCATTGGCCCAAAGTGAATTCAGCTCAGCAGCCTGTAACTAGACTCCTAATGGAATCAAAGTTAGCTCTGGCATTCGAGAGAGAAGGTAGTGCAATTGGTGTTCCAAGCCCTCAAAGAGGGCCCATCCTCTCTCTCAATTCACTAGGTTGTGGAACCCATGTCCCTTGTCTAGCGAGTGCTACTTAGGTGATGGTGAGACACTCTGTCATAAAACAGTTTCATTGTCCTTGATTCACATAATCAGGGTAACACTTTATTCCTCCTGCCCCAATAACAGAGAAACTGGGGATCCCACCCCATCCAAAGTAACCACTATCAGTTGCTGTTGTCTCATGCCAGGCGGGTAGGTGTGACCCTTAGGGGGATTGTTGTACATATAGCAGTAGCTTCATAAAATGGAATCTTAATAAAACAATTTAATTATGAACATTTGGGGAATCTGCGTATGTACAGTTTACAAATTGTTTGATATTGGGGACCCTGTGTCAGACTGCAAACTCCATTTTGAATGGGGGTCTTTTAGCCTCTGTCTTTTTACCTCCACCTTGGACTAAAATTCCAAGTGGTGGGGGCATGGGACTAACAATGACAGGCTGTTAAACTTTGATGATCATTTAAATGGAGCACTCTGGGACAAAGCAAGGGCTACCATCCAGGCTAAACTAGTTGTTCAATTTCTGAATTCTAGGAGTGATGGTAACTAAGCAACAGAATCTGTGGTAAAGTACTTTCATTAGCTGATGAGGCTGATTGGGAGTCACCTGATAAAGAAGGGGGAGGTAATAAAAGAGGGTCTCTAAACAACCCTGGGGAAGGGGGCAAGGAGAGAAAAGACCACAGATACTCCATGATTCAGGGGAGAAACCATGTGCATGAGGGCAGAGAGAGAGGAAGAATCCTGAACTAGAGGACACTGACCTCAGTCCAAAAAAATGCTCTAAGTGTGGTGAGGAAATTGAGGCAGGGTATTGTGTATAGGGTTTTATTTTATTTTATTTATTTATTTTTGTCCAGATCTGTATATTTATTGTGCTTGCCAACAGAGAGTGGTTTTTTGGAACCCTTGTGAAGTCTGTGTTCAACTACCACAGAGGTTCTCAAACTATTGTACTGGTGACCCCTTTCACATAGCAAGCCTCTGAGTGTGATGCCCGCCCGCCCCCCCCCCCCCATACATTAAAAACACTTAATATATTTAACACCATTATAAATCCTGGAGGCAAAGCAGGGTTTGGGGTGGAAGCTCACAGCTCGAGACCCCCCCCGTAATAACCTCATGACCCCCTGAGGGGTCCCGACCCCCAGTTTGAGAACCCCTGAACTACCACATGTCACTGAAGAGGTGAACTGTGTACCCAGAGTGCCCACAATGTTGGAGCTCTGGGAAAAGGGTGTGTTTAAGTCTGCAGGGTCAGTGCTGGCCTGGGTGCCTAAGACAGCTAGGTCGTGTGGTCCCATTTCTGTCAAGTGGAACAGAGCCTGTGCCCTGGAAGTGTACCAGAGAAGCCGAGGGAAAAGGCCATGCTGCAGCCTATTCAGGCCAAGGGAAGCTTAAGAGCACAAATCAAGCATATTGGGACCTAAACACAGCAGTTTTGTAAATGTCCAGCAGAGGGAGCTTTATTACAACTGACCAATCTTAATATCATTAAAAAGAACAGGAATACTTGTGGCACCTTAGAGACTAACAAATTTATTTCAGCATAAGCTTTCGTGGGCTACCGCTCACTTCTTCAGATGCACAGAATGGAACACCCAGACAGAAGATATTTATACATACAGAGAACATGAAAAGGTGGAAGTACCCATACCAACTGTAAGAGGCCAATCGAGATGAGCTATCAGCAGCAGGAGAAAAAAAACCTTAGAAGTAGGCAGCTCTCTAACTCCACATTCTACAGGCCATTATCCTCTGATCCCACTGATGATTACCAAAAGAAACTACACCATCTGCTCAGGAAACTCCCTGAGAGAGCACAGGAACAGATCTGTACAGACACATGCCTAAGACCCCGACCAGGTGTATTCTATTTGCTACCCAAGATCCATAAACGTGGAAATCCTGGATGCCCCATCATCTCAAGCATTGGCACCTTAACAGCAGGATTGTCTGGCTATGTGGACTCTCTCCTGAGGCCCTACGCTACCAGCACTCCCAGCTATCTTCGAGACGCCACTGACTTACTGAGGAAACTACAATCCATCGTGATCTTCCAGAAAACACCATCCAGGCCACTATGGATATAGAATCCCTCTACACCAACATTCCACACAAAGATGGACTACAAGCCATCAGGAATAGTGTCCCCAATAATATCACGGCTAACCTGGTGGCTGAACTTTGTGACTTTGTCCTCACCCACAACTATTTCACATTTGGGGATAATATATACCTTCAAGTCAGCGGCACTGCTATGGGTACCCGCAAAGCCCCACAGTATGCCAACATCTTTATGGCTGACTTAGAACAATGCTTCCTTAGCTCTCGTCCCCTAACGCCCCTACTCTACTTGCGCTACATTGATGACATCATCATCTGGGCCCATGGAAAAGGAGCCCTCGAGGAATTCCACCAAGATTTTAACAATTTCCATCCCACCATCAACCTTAGCCTAGACCAATCCACACAAGCGGTCCATTTCCTAGACACTACTGTGCTAATAAGCGATGGTCACACAAACACCACCCTATACCAGAAATCTACTGACTGCTATACTTACCTACATGCCTCCAGCTTCCATCCAGGACACACCACACGATCCATTGTCTACAGCCAAACTCTAAGATACAACCGCATTTGCTCCAATCCCTGAGACAGAGAAAACACCTACAAGATCTCTATCAAGCATTCTTAAAACTACAATACCCACCTGCTGAAGTGAAAAAACAGATTGACAGAGCCAGAAGAGTACCCAGAAGCCACCTACTACAGAACAGGCCCAACAAAGAAAATAACAGAACTCCACTAGCCGTCACCTTTAGCCACCAACTAAAACCTCTCCAGCACATCAAAGATCTAAAACCGATCCTGAAAGATGATCCCTCACTCTCACAGATCTTGGGAGACAGACCAGTCCTCGCTTACAGACAGCCTCCCAACCTGAACCAAATACTAGCAACTGCACACCATACAACATAAACACTAACCCAGGAACCTATCCTTGCAACAAAGCCCGGTGCCAGCTCTGTCCACATATCTATTCAAGTGACACCATCATAGGACCTAACCTCATCAGCCACGCCATCAGGGGCTCGTTCACCTGCACATCTACCAACGTGATATGCCATCATGTGCCAGCAATGCCCCTCTGCCATGTACATTGGACAAACTGGACAGTCTCTACGCAAAAGAATAAATGGACACAAATCTGACATCAGGAATCGTAACATTCAAAAAGTGGGAGAACACTTCAACCTCTCTAACCTCTCAGTGACAGACTTGAAGGTAACAATTTTGCAACAAAAAAAACTTCAGAAACAGACTCCAAAGAGAAACTGCTGAACTTTAATTAATATGCAAATTAGATACAATTAACTTAGGTTTAAACAGAGACTGGGAATGGTTGGGTCATTACATTAATTGAATCTATTTCCCCATGTTAAGTTCTCCTCACATCTTCTATGGGTCATCTCGCTTATCACTTCTAAGGTTTTTTTCTTCTGCTGCTGATAGTTCATCTCAATTGATTGGCCTCTTACAGTTGGTATGGGTACTTCCACCTTTTCATGTTCTCTGGATGTATAAATATCTTCTGTCTGGGTGTTCCATTCTATGCATCCGAAGAAGTGAGCTGTAGCCCACGAAAGCTTATGCTGAAATAAATGTGTTAGTCTCTAAGGTGCCACAAGTACTCCTGTTCTTTTTGCGGATACAGACTAACACGGCTGCTACTCTGAAATATAATCATTGTAATTGCTTCTCATCCATGTGTCCTTTTTGTGTATAATTCTTTTAGTTTGGAGTCTTCTGAAATATTAAACCTTGAGTGTATATGTAATATAAAACAATTGTCTTTCATATAAGAGAAAATTTAAACCACCAAATATCACTAGAAGTAAAGTACAGATTCCAATATTTATTTGAAGGTGTCGTATTGTCATCTAGAATAATATTTTTAGTGATATATCTTTATTATGCCTAATTTTATATTTCTTGAGCAACCAAAATTGCCATTCAATGTGCATTTGGGGCTCTTAAAAATGTATGCTTGGACCCTATTTGTTTCTGTAACTAATTCCTTGCACTTCTAATTCTTTTAAACAGGTACAAATCCAAACTTGAGAGAAGTCAGCAAACATTGATTACAGGAGACTTATCATTCAGTAGTACACCACAGAAGAATTTTACTGCTCTTTTATCACCAAATCTCAATCACAATGGTAATTTTTTCCCCCTTGTCTAATAGGCAATTGAATAAAATGTAAATTCCTTTGAAAGTACAGGTCATTCCAGAAGCATAAGAAAACAAAAGGTTTATGAAGAAAACAGCTGACCATGTGTTTGGCTTATAATTTGTTATGTCTATAATTTTCCAATATTTGAAAATTAATTCTCATGAGTGAGTGTGTTAGAATTTAAGTGAGCATGCTTTGTGAGACCAAGAATATGCTTTGTCTTGCTTCAGGGAAGGATACAAATGCAGACACTAATATGGACATAATATATGTGCATCCTAACTAATTATGTTCTAAAATAAAATATTCAGGTGAGGTTTTCATTAAAAATAATTGAAATTCAGTTTTACTGGCTGGTGAATCGGGGGCTTGAGGGATTTAGTAGTAAGTTCTCAGATTTCAAAATGCTTACCAGTGACAATGTACCATCACACAATTTGTTTGAGTTTAGGGTTGTGAAATTCAGAATCTACAATACAAAACAGAAAAATTTCATGGACACTAAATCAAGGTATTGCCAAAAATGTCAATTTGGCAACCTGCCTAAGGAGTTGGAGATCAGTTCTTGTTCTCCTTTGAAAGCTGAGATTTCAGTTGCTTTCGGAAGGTGCAAAGCATTCTGGCTATGGTGTTGCTTGAGAAAGTGGCTGCTGCAGTTATGTAGGAATTAAAGTGGAGAGAAGCAAGATGTGACTTTAGGCTGAGATTTTCAAATGTGTGGTGATTCTCATTATCAAGAAGTTAGGTGTCCAACTCCCACTGATTTTTCTTTTTAAGCTCCTTTGAATATCTGAATCTCAATGCCTGATACTTTAGTCATGCTACAAATAAATGTTAATGCCAGGGGAACAATGGGAAAAAATTCTTCATTCAGGTGATATTACAATATACATTTGTACCCCTGGTATTGGTCCCTCAGTCTAGTGGTTGCATTTTCATTGTGGCACTGAGTTCCAGATCTCAGTTTTCAGTCCTTGAACTATTCAGTTTTATTGGTTTTAGAAGAACTCCCCTTGAGTTGTTGTCTTTTATATATTACTAGAGATTAGTGAGGGCTGTGCTTTTATCACCCTTGTCTAATATTAGGCATAAGAAATGGAATAGGAAAGATTATGTATGAAATGAGCCAGATTATTAGCAAATATTCATTGTCAATTTGAATAGTCTAAGTTTGAAAAACTCCAAGAAAAATACAATAAAGAAGTTGAAGAAAGAAAAAGGCTGGAGGCAGAACTGAGAAATATCCAGGTTAAAGTAAATATAAATTTGAAATGGGGTATATAGTATTTCAGCATTGTAATCTCATTTAATGTGTGAAATGGAGAAAGGTGCAGTTCTTCAAAATTAACCATATGATTTTTCAGGGAAACTGGTAAAATTAAATTTGTTCATGCCATTGAGATTAAAGATTAAGAAGAGTAAGCAGTGGGTATGGTTAATTTTCTGGCAGCATTTTCCAAAAATTTAGTATTAATTAGAATACACAAAAAGGACTTTTTAAATATTTTCATGTAAATAATCACACACGACTGAGAATTTCTCAATACCTACAGTTATAAAGAGGGATAGAATTTATGGGGAATGCATATGTTTTTGCATTTAAAGTCTGAAAATGACCTCTTATGTTTTCTGTTTTAAAAACAACAACAACAAAAAACCTAACCTACTCAAGTTGGGCATAGTTCGGTTTTACGACCTTAAGAATATACTAGTTCAGCAGGCTTAAATCCTTTTTTAGTAAACTTGTATAGAAAACCTACAAAATCCCACTGAAGTCAGGGATTAAATTCTTGTTAATTTTCGGGGAGCAGTATTGGGGCCCTTAGTGCTTTAGTCACAAACTCTATTCAAATGTTAGCTATATTGGAAAACCAAGTTCAGTTAATACCAATACCAGCTTCCTTGTATTTTTAGAACGGCCATACTGGATCAGACCAATGATCCATCTAGCCCCTTATCCTTCTGGATGGTGCCAGATGCTTCAGAGGGAATGAACAGAACAGGGCAATTTATTGAGTGACCCATCCCCTGTTATCTAGTCCCAGCTTCTGGCAGTCAGAGGTTTACAGACACAGAGATTGTCTAGTGAAAGAAAAATATCTGATATTAGAACCAAAACATGTTATTTGAGTCCAGGTATTTTGTTAAAATAAGTGCAAATAAATGAATCTCTCATGTGTGGAATGATTTACATGTAGAATTGTTGCTAATGTGATCACCACACATTTGGAGATGACTAGAGCCCTATAATGGGTCAAGACTCACCACTGCAACACCTCCTGCTGTCATCCTGGAAATTGGCTCTTTCACAGCCTTGGCATGCTCTCTGCAGGCCCCTGTCTCACCCAGACCCCGGTGCCCTATTCCACTGGGGTTCTGCCCTTGCAGTACCTTCACAGTCTTGGTGGATGTCCCCGCCCCAGGGAACCCCCACCTCCCTATGTCCACCTTGCCTCAGTCTTGGCTACTGCCTGTCCCCATCTAGCCCCCATTCACTGGGGCAGACTGCAGTATGATTGCCACTCATCACTGGCAAGGAGGGCTTGGGCCTGCTGCCTCTGCCTACCCCTGGGCTGCCCTCTGCAACCCCAGTACCTTTTGGCCTTGCACTAGGCCAGCAGCCTGGGGGGTTTCCAGGCCAGAGCTCCCCAGCGCCTCTTAGTTTCCCCCAGTCCTGCTCCACCTTAGGTACCCAGGCACATGCCCAAGCAGCCAGGCCCTTCTCTCTCTCTAAAGGTAGAGAGAGAGAGTCTTAAAGCACCTGTCTCACAGCCCTTTTATAAGGGCCAGCTGTGTTCTGTTTGGGGCGTGGCCCCAGCTGAGGCTGCTTCCCCAATCACAGCCCATTCCCCCCCCCCCCCCCCCCCCCCCCCCCCCCCCCCCGCTGTTCTAAGCCCTTTAAGGCGGGAGCGGGGCAACCACCCCGCTACAAGCCCTTAGTCTAAAATGTAGCTATATTTGTCCACAGAACACAAATGAGGATCAGATCTAATTTACCGTAAGTCTAGAACTAAGTACATAAATGAATGTTGTGCATGTCAAGAGCTAGCTCTACAAAATTGATCTGATCATGAGGAATGTGGTGGGAAGGTACCTCAATGTTAATTGATAAGATGCTTCTCTTAAAAAACAAAACAAAAAACTTCATATACTAAATATAAGGAACCACAAGTCAAACTTCTTGTCATTGAGATGCTGGCCAGCTTAGATATATTTGAACTGAACCCTATTCAGCTGCCTGTGATGTTAATCGGCAAAGTATTCCAGTCAGTTGACTGTTGGGGGTGTAAAAGCAGAGTGGTGTGAATCGTATAGTCCTTTGCGCTGATGAATGATGTGTGTTGCTGACTCTGTTATCAAAAATTGTCACTGACAGCTTGACCTATTGCCCTACCTTATTTTTACCATACAGTAGTGAATGAATTCTCTTATAAATTGTCAGCTGTGCAAAGGTAGCTATGCTTTCCCCCCTCTTTTTAAATAGAAAATAAATCATTCTCATCCTCAAAGTACTAAGAGTCACAGAAAGATTGCTCGGCATCAGGCTTCTTCATCAGTGTTCTCGTGGCAACAAGAAAAGACACCAAGCTGTCCTTCATCCAGCAGTCAAGAAACCCCTTTAAAGAGGGGTTTCACTTCAGCCCATTTTCCATGGGAACAAGAAGCAACTCCTAGCCACAGTGGCTTAAGATCAAAGAAGACAGATTTCAACAACAGTTTTTCTGACAATTGTGGTAATTCTTCTGTCATTGAGCAGTTAAAAACACAGAGCCAAGGTATCTTGCAAGTATAGTTATGACTTTTTATCTATTTTATAAATAAGAAGGTCTTTTTTTAAAGATAATTAAAACCTGTGTTTAAGGACTTCACTGAAGACTGTTTTATGTATAAAATGGGGGTAAAATACCTACTCAACTTGTAAGACTTTTTGAGATCTCTGGGTAAAAAACACCATATACATGTTTATTAATTATTTTATTGATTTATAAAGTTTTTCCAGTATGAAAAAATTAACTGAGTTAAGAAATTGACTTGTTTTATTGTGTTCTTGTATGTAATTCTTTGGAAGATTTCTGTAGAGTAATCTGTTCTATCAAGAAGTCATTTTTCATAGAGATCCTTGCCTGATTAAACTAAAACCATAGTAGAATGGAACTTCTTCAACTGACAAGTCTTTTTTCCCTCCCCCCACCCCCCGTTTCTTTCTCTCCAGCTCTGGCTCTATTAGAGAGCTTACAGCTGCATCGGTGCAGCTGTGCTGCTGTAAGCTCTGTAGTGTAGCCACTCTAAGTCGGTGGGACAGAGGTCTCCCGTCGGCTTAATTACTCCAGGTCCCGCAAGTGGCGGTAGCTATGTCGGTGGGAGAAGCGCTCCTGCTGACATACTGCTGTCCACACTGGCGCATAAGTCTGTGCAAGTTATGTCGCTCAGGTGGGTGGCTAATTCACACTGCTGAACAACATAAAGTATGTCGACTTAAACTGTAGTGTAGCCATAGTCTCAGTGCAGCTGTGCAGGATATCCACTTGGAAGTCTTTGTAGACATTTAATAAACACTATAGGATGAACTTTATCTTCAGCAGATAAGGTGACAGGTAACTTAGGGTCATTTCATGTCTTGCGCTCTGTCATTCTATCTTTGGTCTTTAGATTTTCTGAAGTTTCAGCTTTGGAAGACTGAAGAGGTTTTTTGGGAGGATGGGGCATGGAGAAGGGTCAGTGACCAAAAAAAAGGAAAATTCTCAACTGCTATTGCTTGCCATCTGTTTGTTTGCTGCTAGAGTATCAGTCCTCATGAAAGAATGATGAGGTAATTTATTTCACGTGCTAATAACCTGTAATTGCTGACTACTGTTCTTCATGTACAAAATTCCATTGAAGTGCGTGGAAAAGATTCTGAGCCTCCCCAAACACACACACGTGTATCATGACAAAAGCAGTTTTTATTTGTAGATACGCAATGTTTTAGTGATGCGAAAAAGACCATAGATTGTATTTACTAAAGGCCCCTTGCAAAAAGTGAGACATGTATTGAATAAGATAAATGAACACTATTTGGTTAAATTTGGCCCCAAAAATAGGTTTGTAATAGCTTTTCTTAAGAAGCAGCTTTTTCAAAACTTAAGACCAAATAGAAATGTTTCAATAACGTTTTAGAAAATTCCAGTGGAGGTAGTTATTAAAAACAAAGAGCCTCTGCAAAATTGGTGGCCTAAACACTGCAACATTGTGCATAAGAATCAGAAAATGAAGCTAGTAAAAAACAAAGTGAAACTGATGTACAGTCACTATCCAAGCTCAAAAAATAAACATAAATTGTGCCAACTAGACTTTTAAAGGCCTTTCAATTTTCCTGATATGATAATAGATTTTAAATTTTTTTATATTGCTATAAATTTAACCTGATAAGCAGTTTTTAAATAGTTTTTATTTTTTATTTGCATTTGATAGGTGCCTGAAGTCTTATCCAGTGCACAGAATATGTCTAATTAGAATGTGTAGGCTGCTTTAAAGTACTAGTACAGTAAATACCTTTTTAAGTAGAAGGCATCATATTAATCCTTTTTCTTTTAAATTAAGAATTAAGCTCCAGAGTTCAAGAACTGGAGCATCAGCAACAAGATCAAGAAAAAGAAAAGAAATTCCATATGAACAAACTTCAAGAAATTCAACTCCAGCTGGAGAAAACAAAACTGGAATTCACAGAAAAAGATTCTGTTTTGCACAAAATTAGAGATGAATTGAATAGAATGACAGCACAACGTGATCAAGCTACTGCCCAGGTACCATGTTGCATCAGGCCTCTTCTGGCTGCTTTTATAATTATTGTTAGCAGTAGTATGTATCAAACATTCAGTCATATTTACAAGATTCAAGATACTTGAATAATGTTTCTTAGAACTTCCTGAGTATAATAAATTGAAAGTATGTATTATGTTTGACAGCCTAAAGTTCTTAATTAGCTTATCATTTTCTGCAAGGTTCCAAGCACTTCTTAGCAGGTACTTAGCATCTTGCAGCCTCATGCCTTTGGGCATTATTCACTGTAGATCTGGAACATCTTCTCCAGTAAGTAGGGCCCTACCAAATTCACAGGCGTGAAAAATGCATCACGGACTGTGAAATCTGGTCTTATTTGTACTTTTACCCTATTCGATACAGATTTCACTGGGGAGACCAGTGTTTCTCAAATTGGGGGTCCTTAATTCTGCGCTGCCTTCAGAGCTGGGCGGCCGGAGAGAAGTGCCTGTTGGTCAGGCACCCAGTTCTGAAGGCAGCGCCCCGCCTGCAGCAGCGCAAAAGTAAGGATGGCAGTACCATACCATGGCATCCTTACTTCTGTGCTGCTGCTGATGGTAGCTCTGCCTTCAGAGCTGGGCTCCCGGCCAGCAGCTGCCACTCTCCGGCCACCCATCTCTGATGGCAGTGCCGCCACCAGCAGCAGCACAGTGGAAAGGGTAGCAGCACTGCAACCCGCCCCACAATAACCTTGCAACACCCCTTACTCTCCCTCCCCAACTGCTTTTTGGATCAGGACCCCTACAATTACAACACTGTGAAATTTCAGATTTAAATAGCTGAAATCATGTAATGTATGATTTTTTAAATCCTATGACCGTGAAATTGAACAAAATGGACTGTGGGGCCCTACCAATAAGGTTGCATAGAGCAAGAATGACACCTGGTGGCCAATTATGACCTTAAAGGGACACTGTCTCTAGTTAGCCTTAGTAGTACAGTTCTTCTAATAGTTGAATAGTTTCTCCAGTTAGTTGTCTGGGCTCGGAGCATGCCCCATGCCCCAGATTGTAAGTCGTGTGACTCCTGTCGCAGTTCTATGCCAAGAAGTGACCTGCACACTCAGTGTCACCACTGCTTGGGCAAGACCCATGTAAGTGAACGCTGTAGGATCTGTAGATCATTCAAGCCATGGATTAAGAAGGAGAGGGACATTAGGCTTCGCGCTCTCCTAATGGAATCAGCGCTGGACCTGGCACTGGCACGCCGAACAAACTCGGCGCCCGACACCGCGTCTTCGGTACAGAGTGAAGTCCCCGGCACCACTCCCCCTCCAAGAGGCAGGGGAAGACTCAGCAACGCCGAGAGAAGGATAAGGATGAGGCCAGACCCGAGCTGGGCAGCTCGCGATTCCCCTGGGGACCCAGGCCTCCGACTTGCATTGAGCGGAGCAGCTCAGTCCCGTCCGCGCATGCCTCCCCTGTGGTGAGAATGCCATCGACACCGGAGGCTGCACAGGCCACGTGTGACATCTTAGCCCTCCCGGTACCTGGGGCGCCGCCTGAGACGGACCCCCAGTCTTGAGGGAAGCCACCACTGGGAGCACAACAGCCCTCCCTGACGTGGCACACTCCCCGCTCTGAGGACCGCTCGACCCCTCGCTCAACGCAGTCTTCCCACAGCTCACACCAGCCCCCTACTCCACTCAGGCTGACCAGCTCGCTGCCCGCGAGGGAGCCTCGGGCCTCCTCCATGCCCCGCGATCGGAGACAGAGGCACCGGGATAAGCGGTGCTGACGCTCTTCCTCGCGTCGCAGCTACCAGAGCCGATCTAGACGCCACCGTCGTTGACACTCTGATTCAAGTTCCCACTCCACAAGATATCGCACTCGGAACTCCTCTTGAGATTCACCTGCACCGAAGCATCGTAGCTCCGGCCGCTGGGGCGAGTACAGGAGCAGCTACTCGGACGGGTCCCGATCCTCATTGTTGAGGTCTCAGTCACGTGGACAGCACCATCACGGACACTGTCGCTCTCACCGCTCCTATGGTACTGTGCAGTCGATGGTGACCTCAGCATCGGCACCCAGCCGTCGAGTGAGGGGTCGAGCGGTCCTCGGAGCGGGGACTGTGCCCTGACAGCGTGGTTGCTCCATGGTTAGATGCCAAGGAGGGGAGGTGTTTGGAGAACATCAAACGAGTTCTGTTGGAAAGTAGAAAGCCGTCCACACAACGGACGTACCTAGCTAAATGGTCCAGATTCTCTAGGTGGGGGGGGAGTGGGGAACCTCCCCATCGTCTGCATTGCTCCAACTCATTCTTGATTATCTCCTGTCCCTTGGGACCCAAGGGCTAGCTCCCACCTCCGTCAGGTGCATTTGGCTGCCATATCGGCCTTCCCTCCACCCGGTACAGGGCCACTTAGTCTTTTCCCACAATATGACCTCCTGCTTTTTAAAGGGCCTGGATCGTTCATTCCCGTATGCCAGGCCCCCTCTCCTGCAATGGGATCTAAACCTAGTGTTATCCTGCCTCACGGGTCCTCCCTTTGAACCCTTGGCCACGTGTTCCTGGTCCCACCTGTCATGGAAGGTAGCATTCCTGGTTGCTATCATATCAGCCTGTCGTGTCTTCGAGCTTAGGGCCTTGATCTCAGAACCCCCATATATGGTCTTCCACAAGGATAAGGTCCAGCTTCGCCCACACCCTCCTTTTCTCCTGAAGGTGGTCTCCGCCTTCCATATGGATCAGGACATTTTCCTACCGGTACTCTGTCCTAAACCCCATTCGTCCAATGAGGAACGCTGCCTACACACGCTAGATGTGCGTAGGGCGCTGGCCTTTTACCTAGACTGAACCAGGCCGTTCAGGAAATCCTCGCAGCTGTTCGTTGCGTCGGCCGAATGTATGAGGGGACAACCAATTTCCACCCAGCGCCTTTCCCGCTGGATCACTTCATGCATACGCACGTGTTATGATCTGGCAGGGGTTCTCCTGCCCCCTATCGTTAAGGTGCATTCTACGAGAGCTCAGGCCTCGTCGGCCACCTATGTAACTCACGGCCCTATCCAAGACATATGTAGAGCTGCCACGTGGTCCTCTGTCCACACCTTTTCTTCACATTATGCAATTGTCTCCAAACATGAGATAACGTCGGGTTTGGTAGGGCAGTACTCCGTCCCGGAAACCCTTAAACTCCTATCCACCTCCATCAGATATAGCTTGGAGTCACCTACTGTGGAATACACATGAGCAATCACTCGAAGAAGAAAGGACAGTTACCTGTTCCGTAACTGGCGTTCTTCAAGATGTGTTGCTCAGGTGTATTCCACATCCTGCCCTCCTTCCCCTCTGTCGGAGTTGTCCGGCAAGAAGGAACTGAGGGTGGGGGGAGTGCGCAGCTCCCCTTATAGCGCGATATAGAGGTGCCACTCCAGGGGTCGCAGTGGCCCTCCCCCCGTACGGGTACTGCTAAGGAAAAAACTTCCAGCACCAGGTAGCGAGCACGCACACCTACTGTGGAATACACCTGAGCAACACATCTCGAAGAATGCCACTTACAGAGCAGGTAATTGTCCTTTCCTCTCATGCCTCCTGGCTTCGAGATGAACATGGGCAGTAAGCAGTGCTAACAAAATAGCTGGCTCTTTTCAAATTTGTGCATAGCATAGATAGGGATAGTTGTTGCCCATTGGCATTTTGGTTTTTCTTAGGAATAGGTTTCATTTTTTAACCAGAATAGCTATTTCTTTCTGGTACCAGAATGGCTTCTTCTAAGATCCCTGGATTTACATACTGTCCATCAAACAAGGGCACTATACCGTTTAATGTTTAGCATTTCAAATATTTATTTTGTTTGGGGGAATCACATATCCCTGGAAAATGTACTGTTTGCAAGTCCTTCACTTGTAGGACCTGCAAATCTAGAGAAGCCCTGCTCCAGATGCACTTAATGGGTAAAGCAATGAGACTAGCTTCAGGCCCTGTGTCATATCACCATCCTGTAAATGTCTTCTCTGCTCCTTAGAGTGCTAGTACTGGGTCCCTAACTTCCTGGGCCTCATCAGCAACATCCTGTTTCAAAATCTAGCATGTTGGACAAGAAGCTTTCTGTAAAAAATGTACAGGGTATGGAATAGCCCAGAGATGATCCCAGACTAAGATCTCCTCAAAGAGAACTGTGGAGAAATCCAAGCTTTTATGCAGACCCAACTTATGCTATCTTATGTCCAGACAAAGTGTCTTTAGGACATATTCTGTGTTCCTACTGACAATTGTCACAGACTTAAATCTAAACCAGGATTCATCTGCCTATATTTTTCTTTGAACCACCCGCTTCTAACACTGATTCTATACTCCATATGTCGAATATCAGATGCACTTTGGCATGTTAATTTGCAAAGGATGAAACCTTTTAGATTTTCGTCTAGTTAGGTGCATATATGACTGTGTGAGGGCCTGTTTAATAAGTGGTTAATATGAATTCTCCTGCTTCATTGAGCATTTATTCTACCAGAGCTCAGGCATCATCGCTGATATATTTCTATGTGGAAACATGTAAAGCAGCTACCTGGGGATCTAGTCACCTGCTTATGACAGATTACGCTATCACTAGAGTTACCATCCGTCCGGGTTTCCCCGGACATGTCCGGCTTTTTTAGCTTTAAATGGCCGTCCGGGGGGATTTCTAATAAGGTAGAAATGTCCGGGATTTCCCCCTTCCCCGCATGCAGACTGCGGTGTGGCTGATTGGACGGCTGTGCCTGATTGAAAGCCGCTCGCAGCCACTGGGGCCTCTAGCAGCCAGAGTCACTCCCTCCTCCCCCGCAGAGCAGCGCCTTATTTGTTTGGCTGCACGTAGAGCCCTCAGTTCTCCCTCAGCCTGGGGGCGTGGCAGGCAAGGGACAGGGAACGGGGGGTTAGATTGGTCGAGGGTTCTCGGGCTGTCAGGAGAAGGGGGTGTAGAGAGCAGTTGGGGCAGGCAAGGGACAGGGAGTGGGGGGTTAGATTGGTCGGGGGTTCTGGGGGGAGCTGTCAGGAGAAGGGGGTGTACAGAGTGGTTGGGGCAGGCAAGGGACAGGGAACGGGGGGGTTAGATTGGTCGGGGGTTCTGGGAGGGGCTATCAGGAGAAGAGGGAGTAGAGAGCGGTTGGAGCAGGCAAGGGACGGAACGGGGGGTTAGATTGGTCGGGGGTTTGGGGGGCTGTCAGGAGAAGGGGGTGTAGAGAGCGGTTGGAGCAGGCAAGGGACAGGGAACGGGGGGTTAGATTGGTCGGGGGTTCTGGGGGGGGCTGTCAGGAGAAGAGGGAGTAGAGAGCGGTTGGAGCAGGCAAGGGACGGAACAGGGGGTTAGATTGGTCAGGGATTCTGGGGGGGGCTGTCAGGAGAAGGGGG
>NC_048300.1:43203326-43273256 GCF_013100865.1 Trachemys scripta elegans | reverse complement strand
GGGGGGGCTGTCAGGAGAAGAGGGAGTAGAGAGCGGTTGGAGCAGGCAAGGGACGGAACAGGGGGTTAGATTGGTCAGGGATTCTGGGGGGGGCTGTCAGGAGAAGGGGGTGTAGAGAGCGGTTGGGGCAGGTAAGGGAACGGGGGGTTAAATTGGTCAGGGGTTCGGGGGGGCTGTCAGGAGAAGGTGTAGAGAGCAGTTGGGGCAGTCAGGGGACAGGGAGCAGGGAGACTTAAATAGGGGGTGGAGTCCTGGGGGCAGTTATGGTCGGGGGGGACAGGTAAGGGTATTCTGAGGGGGGCGGGAAGTGGGAGGGGGCGGGGCTAGGGAGGCACCCCGTGTCTCTTTTTTGATTGTTGAAATATGGTAACCCTACTATCACTGAACCCTTCAGATAAGATTCTATGATTCGAAAAGGTGTGTAATAATCTCTGTTCTCTTTAGGCAGAGGTGGGTAAACTACTGTCCGCGGGGCACATCCGGCCCGCGGGACGCTCCTGCCCAGCCTCTGAGCTCCTGGTCTGAGAGGCTCGCCCTCAGCCCCTTCCCTGTTGTTTCCTTCCCCTGCAGCCTCAGCTCACTGTGCCACCGGCGCAATGCTCTGGGAGGTGGGGCTCCGAGCTCTTGCCTGGCAGCACAGCTACAGAGCCCGGCCTGACTCGGTGCTCTAGGCAGCCTGGCTTGTAGCGCTGCCAGCCACCCGTGCTCCAGGCAGCGCGGTAAGGGGGCAGGGAGCGGGGGGGGGTTGGATAGAGGGCAGGGGAGTTCGCGGTGGTCAGGGATGTGGATAGGGGTCGGGATGGTCAGAGGGAAGGGAACGGGGGATTGAATGGGGGCAGGGGTCCCGGGGGAGGCAGTCAGGAAGGAGAGAGGGGGTTGGATATGGAAGTCGGGGCAGGGGTTCCAGGGGCAGTTAGGGAGAAGGGGTGGTTGGATGGGGCAGGAGTCCCGGGGGGGCAGTCAGGAATGGGGCGGGAGGGGTCGGTCAGCGGTCTGGGGGCGGGAGGGGGACAGGGAGGGGTGGATGGGGCAGGGGTCCCTGGGGGGCCGACAGGGAACAGAGGGGGTTGGATGGGATAGGAGTCCCGGGGGGGGGGCCATGGGGGGGGGAGAAGCAGGGGGGGTTGGATAAGTTGTTCGTTTTCTACTTTAAAAGCATCCAGCCATGAAGATGATTTAAATCTTATCAGCGGTTCACTTTTTTTGTTACCTTTAAGAATAGTTACTTGCCTTAAAGAAAAGATTTCAGAAAATAAAATGTGTCCTGTAGAGAGAAAAACAGTTATTCTGTTATGGCAGCTTTCTGTTAAATTGGTTGCAAGTCTCCCTAAAGTTCTGTGAACATAACAAAACTGTAAGAGGCAAAGGAGCAGTAGCATTACAAATGTAGCATAGTGTACTGAGAAAATGTGCTTTGGGAACTTTCAGACTTATATCTGGAGATTGTTTTCACAATAGAAATTACACTGGGAATTTATTAAATGGGGTTTCAGCGTACTCTGGTTCTTTATAAACCACCAAAATTACAAGCAATATATTATTTTAATAAAATGACAGATAAAAAACAAACACTTCTAATAGGAGAATTTCCTCTAGAAAGGAAATTCTTAGCATATTGATGTTCAGTTTAAAATTTCAGTCTAGCCTACTTTAAACAATGAAAATTGTTCTGTTCAAAATAGTTGCTTGACTAAAATAGTTCAATTTTTTTTTTCTGTTGAATCAATGTGCTGATTGACTGTAAATTGAAAGTTGCATTGAATTTATCTCCTGTGCCTAAACACTTCTAGTGTTTTAGTTTTTGCTGCTCACTTATTGAAACTTAGCACACACTTGTACTATAGCCAAGTGTAATCTGTTATCAGTTTGGTATGGGATACCTGTGCGGGGATACCACTGCGTCATGGAAGACTGTAAGCAGTTTTGGGGCAGAGACCATGACTTCCTCGTATGTATGTGGTTTTTGGTTTTGTTTTTTTACAGTGCCTCCTAAAGTGGGGTTTCAATCCTGATTGCGGGGGCGGGATTGCTATTGTAGTACAAATAATAAATATTCCCCTTACATCACTGTGATTTATGATTAAACTTTTTGTAGTATGAAATGGCGGAGCAAAAGATGAAAGAACTGTCAGAAGAACTAAATTGTTGAAGACCAAATGCTGAAAGTGCTCGTCGCTCATTAGAATAGAAAGTTAAAAAAAAGAAAAAGGAATACCAAAAGGTGTAAGGCAAGACCCATTTTTTTCACAAGTTTAAAGTTGCCTCCAGACTGCTATTAACAGAGTGAACAACTTGTTCATTGAGTATTTGTCCGTGTAGATCCCACTCTAGGTGCATATGTACCTCAGGCACGCAAGACTGGATTCTTCTTTGAGTGCTTGCTCATGTTGATTCCATGTTTGTGTGCATGCCCACATGCACGGCTGTCAGAAATTTCCCCCCTAGTGGTATCCCTAGGGTTAGCTCTGGCAATCTCTGGAGCCCTGTGCTTATGCGCCGGTATATTGGGCCCTTCTGGCCCCACGCCCTCTCAGGTTCTTCTTTCCACCAGAGACAGTTGTTGGAACGCTCAACTCTCTCTCCTTAGTTCCCAGGCAGAGAGCCTGTGAAGAGGACAGGTGACAATTTTCCAGAACTCCGAGGCAGAAGACCTTTGGGGGAAGAGATTTACAAGGAACTGGAAACTGTGCAGGGATAAACCTCCATTGATGGACCTGCACGATGCAGAAATCCCAGCTAGGAGAGGGGTTGGACTACAAGGATGGGCATGCTCTGATAAAGACCTGGGAAAACTTATGAGGTATTATAAAGTGAAAGGAATAATTGAGGCTGGTAAAGGTATGTTTGAGTGTTGTGTTATGATAATAAACCAAACTGGAAGAGAGCACTACTGTAAAATCTCCACATGTGATAGCTGGTTTGATGCAAGATTGAAGGTAAACTGAGGTAGCAGATGGGCCCCAAGGCAGTCTGGGGGTAATGCCATGAACCGTTCCCTTTAGCTTTGTTCTTATTTGAGCACTGCTTCTTTTCTACCCACACTCTCTAATAGAAAACTGCTTTTTTATTTTTGATACACATGGTCTACACTGACTTAATACAGAGGTTCTAAATTTGTCCACGATAGCTGTCCGGCATAGCTATGTGTCATCCTAGCTGTGTGAGCATACTAATCAAATATTTTCTACAGAGGTGGTTAGTATTTTCTCTACACATACTCTTCTTTCCATGTTTACTCTCGAAACACTCGATTCATACTGAAACTTGGACGTCTATAGGTTTTTATCCAGAAAAGCGTACTCCTTTCTAGAATGGAACTAGATTATTTCATTCTCATTTTTTTCTCTCTTGATGTTGGTAATAAATTTACTTCCTCTTTAATTTGGAGTACTATAGAGCTATTATGACAGATATAAAACAGATTACAAAGGTTGAAAACCAGTTAGAATTTGGTGGTGTTACAGATACGATCTTGTTAACTTCCTGGTTTAGATAGCAGTATAAAGTCAGGTGATAAATTTAAGATTGAGGATAGCACTACACTAATTTCCCTTCCCCCTGAAGACTGTAGTTATGGAGACAGAGGTGCAAGCTGAATGTCTTTGTTGGTCCATAAATACGGGGAACTAAGGTGTACAAATATTGGCTTTTAAAAACATATAGCCTATTCCTTGGATATACAGTAAGTGGAAAAGGTAGAGTAACTTGTCAATCTCTTGGTATTTGGATTGTACAGAATTGAGTCTAGTTTGGTATTGATCCTTTCTGTTTGTTGGCTGTTCAATGGCATATTTGGTGATAGCTGATCATCAGTCCAACAGCTAAATGTTACCTCTCAAATGAGCAGTTGAGGACTGGAGGACAGCAGCTCCCATTGGCCTGGAGCAGCAAACCGCGGCCAATGGGAGCCGCGATCGGCCGGACCTGCGGATCTGGCAGGTAAACAAACCGGCCCGGCCTGCCAGGAACTTTCCCTACACAAGCGGCGTCCCAAGTTTGGGAAACACTGTTCTAAACCTAATAGGTGCTTGCTTTGACAAAGTATGTTACTTTAAAAAAATTGAGAGCAAGTGTTAAATCTGCTGCCCTTATGATTGAACTTAAAAGAAAGCTCTGGTTAGGATTCCCAATGATTAAGACTGTACTATAAATATTGCTTAAATTATGAATATATTTATACATTACAACTATATACTTGAAAATGTGCCTGAAAATATTTTTCATATCCTTGCCCAGTCTTGAGTTAAAGATTTGTGTTACCTTAACCTGTACTGTTTTTGGTATGATACAGAATCTAGAACCCAGGACTGGACAGTGAAAGGAGGATGGATTTGTCAGATATCTGGACTATTTTTAATTGCACTTTTTTAAAGCCATCATGCTGAGTTTCAAGGTTTAGGGTCAAATTCTGCTCTTAGTTATACAACACAGAAGTCAACAGTTACTCCAGACTTCTCTTTCTGTAAGAGGAAGCAGAAGATAGCTTATTCTTTTTGCTTTGTTTTATAACGTATCTTCGGAGCTCATCATTTAAAGAGACATCAGGAATTTTTAATTTTTTAAAATAGATTAAATATGACTATAAATAAAATGTGATGTGTTTTCCTCATAGGCAATAGCAGTGAAACACCGTTTGGAAAACTACTCCAGTGAGCTTAAAGAGAAGCTGTGCAGAGCAGAACAGGCTTTACTAGGAAACCAGTCAAAGGAAAATGAGTTGAGGAGAAACTTGAGGTAAAGAAATCAGAGGGGCAACTGCAACTCTGCAAGCTGTATGTTGGAGAATAATGTTTTTCCACCAGAAGTTGTTTTGATACTGTCTTATTCTGGCTGTACTTTTTTGGACCATCTTAAAAGGCCTATAGCTGTAATACAAAATAAGGCCCTGATCTTGCAGTTTTTGCAATTGATTCCATGTGGACTGACCCCATGCGCAAAATTGCTTGTACGGTGAGGGTTTAAAAAAATTGTTTTGCACCAGCATACTACAGATAGGGTTACAGTTCACATGGAATTATTTGTCTAATCTAATTATGTCATATGGTTCAAGAGACTCTTTGTTTAGTCCTAAAAATAAAATATATTAAATATCTGTTTGAGTTCATTTGGAAATTCTAGAATCATTAGCTGCTTCTTAAGTATAAGTGTGTTTTGCCTAATTCCAAGATTTCATGGTGGAATGAGTACTTTTTTGGTCACACGCAAGAGAAAATCCCCAAAATGATTTGTATAAATAAAGAATCACTGGGAAGTACTGGCAAACTGTGCCTCTTAGCATTCACATGGGTAAGTCTCCTCCTCCAGTATAATGTTCCATTACCTATCTTTTTAGTTATATTTGCTTTGTTAACAACCGAAACAAGTACATTTTTACTTTTGCAAGCACTATAGATCAGCATTATCAACAACATTCTAGCTATGAAGCCAGATCCTGACTTGGCATATATCAGCATAGCTCCATTGAAATCAATAAAGTTATTCCAATTTACACTAGAAGGATATGGCTGTAAGTTTTGATTTTAAAAAACCTTGATTGTTCAGTACAAGATTTTTCCTTTAATTTGTCGGTAGAAGGAAAATGAGAGCTCAGAATAGTCATAGAAGCAACATCGGAGATTTTTTTTTAAGTTCCTATATTGTGCCAATTGTTGTTGTATCTGAATGCTTTCCAGAGTTAAGAATAATTAAGGTGACTAGCATCTGTCATTTGAGGTTTCTATTTCTCCCATATCTGCACAACAGTGGTTTTCAACCTGTTGTCCACAGACCCCTGAGAGTTTGCAGACTGTCTAAGGGGTCCTCAAAAGGTTGTCGTTACAATGGAACAGTGGCTTTCAACCTGTGGTCCGTGGACCACTGGGGGTCCACAGACTATGTCTAAGATTTCCAAAGGGGCTGCACCTCCATTTGAAATTTTCTATGGTCTGCAAATGGAAAAGAGGTTGAAAACCACTGTCCCAGAGGGTAAAGGGTGTGTGTGTCTGGGGAGGTGTAAATATGAAAAATGGTGATGTTAGTTATCATTTTGCAGGAGTGAATTTCATAGTATTGGGCCAGCTCCTGAAAAGGCCCTGTCTTCTGCATCTGCTAGTTTTACTTCTGATTGTAGACAGTTGTTCCTGAGGAACACAGCTACTGAAGTCTAAGCAAGTAAGATGGTATTTTGGGTCCATGTTCTTTATAGCTTTGAAAATAAAGAGTGAGATTTGATTCAGTGTTCTGTTGTGAGTGAAACATAGGACTGATGTACTCAGGTGAACCTGTATTACTGAGGAGGTGTACTGCTGTGTTCTGTAACTGTTGCAGATTTTTCAGGGCTGATGCATTCAATTCCAAATACATTGGATTTTATTTATTCAATCAGGAGTTAATGATGGCCTGTGTGATTGAGGCCAAATTGTAATTGCAAATGATGGGATGTAGCCTTACCAGATTAAGGTGGGAGAATGCCTTTCTTGCAAATAGTTTTGTGAAAGTCCAGAATCAGAGCATGGGTTTTTTTTGCAGCTATGTTAGGTTGTTGGTTCCAGGTTTTTGTTGAATGCTTCTTAATCAGAGCCACTTGTGCTGAGTCACAGCAAGAGGGGAGGGCTTTTCAGCCATTTAAATCCCTTGAATTTCATTGGTATTTTAAACACAGGAATCTGACAATTTATACAGCTTTGAGACATTTGTCAGACATCAGCATTGTCTGAAAATTTTGTCTCTTGACACCTGTGTGTTTTAGAATGATTGATAGCTCTGTGTGTGTGTGTGTGTATGTGTGTATGTGTGTTTCGGTATAACAGTTGGATATTTTGGACTAGAAGGTTGTGAGACAAAAGGAAAATGACTAGAGACAGCAACGGTTTTATTTATGTTCTTTGGGTGACTTGTTTAAATAGCTGAAAATACAGACCTGCTGTGCCAGCAAGGTTTTAATTTGTTTTCCATCCAGACCCTCCCTTTTCTTCAATTTGGCTTCTGTGCACTGGTGCCCATCTGCTCGTAGTAAGTAGATGAATAAGTGATGGCTTGCTTCCAGTAGAGTCCCACCAGTGCCATGCCATCTGTTACCCAGCAATGCAGGAGTTTGGGTAGAAGGAGTTAGTTTTTTAGAAATAATTTTATTTAAGTTCCCAGATAGGACATAGTTGTATGGGGTATTTTAACTTTTCTTAACTTATTTGGAAAAAAGAGGCTTAGAAAACTACTATCCTGAACCCCCAGGTATTACTGACTAATAATACTTTACATCTAATGCTATCTTGCTAACAAGAGGAACTTCATATATTTGAATCATCCACACTGAGGGTACGTCTATACTTACCTCCAGGTTCGGCGGTAAGCAATCGATCTTCTGGGATCGATTTATCGCGTCTTGTCTAGACGCGATAAATCGATTCTGGAAGTGCTTGCTGTCGACGCCGGTACTCCTGCTCCGCGAGAGGAGTAGGCGGAGCCTGCCTGCCACGTGTGGACCTTTGGTAAGTACCTTTAAATTCGAACTAAGGTACTTCGACTTCAGCTACGTTATTTACGTAGCTGAAGTTGCGTATCTTAGTTCGAACTGGGGGATTAGTGTGGACCAGCACTGAGAGATGGGTGGTCTGAGAACAGGAACTGGAAACTTCTCCTGAGTTCTGTTACTGGCAGTGAAATTGACTCCTCTCTGTGGCTTTGGGCAAGTCACTTAACTTCACTGACTCCATTTTTGTGGACTGGATTATATCCTGTGTCAAGATCTGCTATGGGCAGGCAACAGAGAACTGGTTGCGGCTCCCTGGTTCCATATCCTGAGCCTCCTAAGTACTGCTGTGATCTGTGCCAGCTGGGAGATGTCCCAAAATGATTGTCTGCCCTTTTGAAGATTGCCAAGAGTGCAGTTTGTGTTCCTAACCCATGTAACTGCTTAGAAACCAAGGCCCAACTTTCCAGAGTCTTCATGGGACTCAGATGGTTAGTATGCCACATCACACTACTCTAAGATTGACTTAATCGACTGTTTTGTAACTAATGTTTTGTTGTAGGAAATGAAGAAGGAAAAAAGCCTTCTTTGCTGCCAGTCTGATCAAAAATCGCGAAAAATCCATCAGCTGGAAGAAGAGCTAAAAACAGCCAAACACTTTCTAAAGGAGACCCAGAATTATGCTGAAGAGATGAAAAGTGAGATACATATTTCTACCTATTTAAATCCTGTTACAAACTATTACTTCAGTGTGGAGGATCTGTAAACCTCATTATAAATGGTGATTTGAAGCATGCCCAAGAAAAAAAAAATCCCATTGTGTGATATAGTTAAATTAACTTTTAGCTAATACACACAATTCTCTTTCCAAACTGAGATGGAACTATTTTATACAAATATACTAACTCATAAAATTATATGTTTTTGAAGCGATTTAAAATGAGGAATAAATATGTCCCAAACAAAACTATAAGGTCAGCAAATTAAATACAACAATGTGCTCCTGTGTTTTAAAATCCCAGGCAAATAAATATACCTTTTATCCTTTAGCTTGTATATGGACTCCATCAAGCTAAAACATGATGAAATGTTACCTGCGGAGCCCTAATTTGACTTTTCCCTACATTTGTCTATTTGGTTGGGAAAATGCATTTTTCAGACTGAGGTTTAAGAGAACAGGTAATTCTGCTAAATAGCCATTGTAAAGAAGGAGACTGCTCCCGCTTATCTCTGTAGAAGTCTAACCTCACTTAATGAGATTTCAAAATTAAATTTATGGACCTAGTCCTGCTCCCATTTTAATCAGTATTTCTGCACTCTCCAATCCATGAGGCCATCCAAATAACTGCTTTGTATTTTGATCTTATTCTTGGCAAGTGGCAGCACTTTTGGCTAGTTAATAAAATGTAATGCCTTCTAAGTCCATTTTCTTGCTTTCGCTATCTTTTATCTGGTTCTTAAGGTGTCAAATGGGAGCATTATCTCAGTTTTCTGGAGGGAAGAATTATGAATAAAAAAATAAGTGAGAAGATGTTTGTGCTGTAGCTCTTCACTGCAACCAAGAATAACTTTTCCTAATTGAAACATAACTGAATGTGGGTGCCCAGAGTCCTAAGCTGTCACCCTTAAACCCCGGACAGTTCTTCCTCTCTAATTAGTCTCTAATTATCCTGTCTAGTTACACCATTTCCCCCCTTTAAATCACCACTCTAAATAGTCCTTCTCCATCCTTTGTGTTGACATATTTCAAATAACTGTAGATTGCTATTATTTCCCTTCCCCTCCCTCTGTCACTGTTTCTCGCCAAGTTCTGGGGTCTTGGAGACACTGAATTTTACTTGTCCTGTAGAGGGAATGCTTAGTCTTGTTTCTTATGGTAAGTTGGTGTCATTCAATAGAATTCTATTTGTAATTCAGGAAATCTCTTGTATTCTCTGCGTCTCTTAATTTTACTTCATAAATCAGTCCATCAAACACCTTGATCATTTTTATATATTCTGGATCTTGAAGACAGAAAAATAAACTTATTAGAAACAAACATAATTTTTTCTAATAGTTTAAACGAAAGAGAAAAAAGCATTTCTGAGTTGTCCAGAAGACATAAGGAGGAAAGACTGTCACTCATTGAAAGATATGAAGAAATTGAAAAAGAACTTGTAGATCTACAAGGAAAATACAAATCAATGGAAGAAAAAAGTGCCATCATAGAAGGCATTTTAAGACAGCAAAAAAGTCACTTTCAGGAGAGTAAAGCAGAATCAGAACGACAAAAGAAACAGCATAGGGATGAGCGTAATGAATTCTCTAAACTAGTGTCTTTAGAGGGAAAAAATAAAGATTTGATTCAGGAACTTGAGAAAGTGCAGTCAGAGTTGCAATTTAAACAAGCTGAGATTGCTCATATCCAAAATGTATCTTCAGCTGAGTTGGATTGTTTAAGACAGGAAATGTTAAATGTCAGGGCAGAACAAAACAAAATGCAAGAACAACATAACATCTTGCTTCAAGAGAATGAGCAATTGAGCAAGGTATTAAAAACAAAGAGTGAATCTCTAACACGTGACTTAGTTCATGACAGAGGGCCTACATCAGAACAGTTGAGTGTGTCCATGGAAGAAAAGGAGAATGAGCTGAATAAATATCAAGTTAAACTTGAGCTACTTCGGATGGATCTTGAGGACAGAGAAATATCTGTAGAAAACTACAGCACACAGGTAATACAGTTGGAGGCTGCTTTAAAAAGTGTGGAAAGAAAACTTGAGGAAAGTGAAAAGGAAAAAGAGGATGCAGCAAGAATTACAAACTATTAAAGAGGAACTAGAAACTCCAGATCCTAAGCTTATAGTGGTGGATGAGAATGACCAAACAATGGAGTCTGTTGTTGATGCTGTTTCCCAGGTCAACTCTAAAAGAGCAATAGATGAGCAGTATTCTTTGGTTCTTCATGAGCTGACACCAAGCCAGAATGATGATGTCCAATTCTCCAGACTAAATGAATTGGAGAAAATGTGTGAAATTTTGCGGATTGAAAAGTTAGCGTTAACATCTGAACTTAATGACTCAAAAACTGAATGCACCACTACTGATAAAATGGCAGAAGAGGTAGAAAAAGTAGTGAGTGAAGTTAAAATATTAAAAGATGAAAAAGCTATTTTTCCTGATGTATTAATGGATCAAAGTGTTAAATGAAGTGGGAATACACTTTGATAATGAGCAAATGTCTTTCAAATCTCTGGAATGTAGTGCTGAACCTAACTATAACTATGAAGATTTAAAACTGTCCAACAAAGCAGTTAAAATACACTTTGAGGTAAACGAGAAAATTTTCTCTTTACAAAGAGAGCATAAAATCTTACATGAGCAACACTGTAATATGATCTTCAAAGTGTCTGAGCTACAGTCCTGTAATGAAACTCTTAAGGCAGAAAATTCTGCATTGTCAACAAGTCTGAATAAAATTAACGCTGATTCAGTGGAAGTGCAGGTGACTTCTTGCCAAAAAGATGGAGAATTTAAATGAGAGGAAACCAAATCCACATTTTCTCCATCATGTCTTAATGAGATGCCATATTTTGCAGAAGCAAATCTTTTGGAATTGTCCTTTGAGAGTGATCTGTGGAAACGGAGAGAAGAAAGTATTCAGCTGAATATTTCTCAAGAATCTGTTCAAAGAGATACAACAGAAATTAGTGTAGTAGAAGAGCCCCATAATGATCAGGCATTGGACTTCATTGCGAAGAGAGAGCGTTATACACAGAAAATCTAGTCTGGAGAGTAAAATGAAAGAACTTCAGATATTATGTCAAACATATGAAAAGTCCATCAAGAGGTTTGAAGAGCAATTTCAGTCTCGTGAAAATATGAAAAATGAGATACAAGAGCTAAAACAACAAATTATTTCTGAAAGGAAAGAATCGGATGACCTCAGAAAGCAAAATGTATCTGACTATGAACAGTGGCAACAAAAACTGAGTAATGTGACCATGGAGATGGAATATAAGCTGGCGGCAGAGTAGAAACAGATTGAGCACTTGTCTCTGGAGCTAGAAGTAGCAAGACTCCAGCTACAAGATCTTGATTTAAGTTCGCGTTCCCTATTATGCACAGATGTTGAAGATGTAAGTAATGAATTTTGTGTACATCATTGTTTTCATTTGATTTTTAGTAAAACCAAAACCAGTTCACTTAGGTAAAACGGAAACTATTTAAAATGATTTGTCCTATATCTTAGTTGAAATGGTACAGTACAGAAACTAGCAAAACCATGTTATTTTCAGTCTCTGTTATCAATAGCTGGATAAGAGCAAAATCAATATCCTTTGCTGACAATTAATAAGGCATTTTATACTTAAGCTTTTAAGAGTATTATAAACAGCAAAAATATTAAATTGTGTCCTTTTTAATAACTATTCTCTATTCTAATAGTAGCATGGAAATCTGATTAAATCTGTTATCTTACAAACTTCTGGCTATCAAAGATACAGGAGGTCTTTAGCGGGACACCTGAAAACATGCTAAACTGTGCACGTTTTGTTTGTTCTGCGTCCCAGCTTTTCTCCTCATTCGTAACAAAGCGGTGATTCCTCTCACCTGTAGAACTGGGAGGTGGACCAGTATTATTGCTGGAGGCTCCAGGACTAAGCTCCACCCTTCAACTTAGGCCACCAGAAATTGTGTCCAGTAGCAGAACAAGTTGGCAGTTCAGTTTCTCCCAACAACTTTGTTTTATAATTAATTTTTATTCATTTTTCTGCAATACGGATTTCATTTCAACTTCTTGCTCCTCTCTCCCTCTCCTCAGTAAGTTCTCTGGATCCGCAAACACAGCACTTCTCAGTAACTCCCTTTGACTGCTATTGCAAGCCCTGCAAGATCAAGCTAAGTCCAAGTAATGCAGTGGGCAACTTGTTAGGAGTCTTAGGCTTGGTCTACACTGAACCCCCAAATCGAACTAAGGTACGCAACTTCAGCTACGTGAATAAAGTAGCTGAAGTCGACGTACCTTAGTTCGAACTTACCGCCGTCCAGACCCGGCAGGAGGCTCCCCCGTCGACTCCGCGTACTCCTCGCAGCGAGCAGGATTACCGGAGTCGACGGGGAGCACTTCTGAGTTCGATTTATCGCGTCCAAACAAGACGCGATAAATCGAACCCAGAAGTTCGATTGCCTGCCGCCGAACCAGCGCGGTAAGTATAGACAAGCCCTTAGAAGGCGACCTATGTCTGCTGCTACAAACAACCAATCCTTGCTCTGTGAGGGGATGGGGCTTTGTTGAACCAGCATACTAGTGCCATGCATGCACACATAAACACACCCATTTGAAGCCCTGACTCCATTGTGAGATGGCTTCATCAGGAGCATGAGGATTCTCAAGGAGATGAGAACCCCAAATAGTCTGCTAAGGAATAACACTTGGAAATGCCATATGCTCTGGGTCCCAAAAAGACACAAGGAATTGTCCCCTTTGTAAGGAAGTAATATGTATAATTAATGAGCAGATTGTATAAACATCAGGCTTTAAACCTTTTCTCTTGCCTCCCCACTCTTAGGATGTGTTTGCTGGAGTTTTCTCCTATATACGGATCTCCAGGAGTATTCTGTATCAGGCTCCCTGCCCCCTCCCACCCTGGAGTATATCTGGGTGTGCAGAGACACGTTACTTCTGTGAAGCCCTATCTCAGGTGGCAGGGTAATGTAAATTGTTCATCTCTGCTTTTCAACCTGGGACCCTCTTTCAACCAGGGAAGGGGGCCCAAATTTGAGGCCACAATGGAGTGGGAATTGTCCCTATCTGTTTATCAGGTCAAGGACCCAGGCTTTACCAGGGAAAGGAGTTTGGAGTCTCCGCCCCCTCTCCATAGGCTTGCTCAGTGTTGAAGGATTAAAGAGCACTTTAGACAGTGTGTGCCCAGAACAGAGGCACATAAGAATTCCATTCCTTATGTAGCTGCACCATCAGGGGATTACAGAGGTGTCAAGGAGAAATCCCTTCCCATGTTCAAAATAGCTCCTGCTTTACTGAGTAAAAAGTCCTAAGTAGTACTAATTCTCTTCAAAGTACTTACTGTGTTCTAGCCAAGCCAGCCTGAGGGTGTAGACAGACACCTTTTCAGGCACCTGGGGCCATCTAGTAGGCTATTCCAACAATCAGCATTTGGTACCCCTCCTTAGTTGAGAGATTCCCAGAGCAGGATGATTAGTGTACTACCTCACTTCTGTAAACAATCGGGAGAAGTACCCCATGTACACCAACACCACACACACAAAAAACCCAATCCCATATAACTCTCTCAGCACTAGAAGCCAGTGTCTTGAAAAAAAAAACCCTCAATAATAATAAACTATCTACCCCTTCATTCAAAATTAAATACTTTCTCATACTTTCCTCCTTTGAGATCATCATTTCCGGTTAAAACTAGATGTTAAACTAAAACGTTATATAAAAATATAAGGAAAATGTATTAGTTTGGGGAACCTAAGTGTAGCAGTAGTCCTACCAGAGAGAGATGGCCATGCCTTCAGAAGGGGGTTCCTTTCAAAAGATTCCATTGACCAAAAGGGTGAGGATGCTGCATCAAAATTTCAAAACCTCAACTGTGGTCATTTCTTATACTCAACTTATAAATCAACTTGGTGCAAGCAAGTGGGTCATAGTCTCTAGGGTATGATTTGAGTGTGAGAGGTCTCTGGGTTACATTCTTGTCAAATCCTTGAAGTGGTGTGCAAGATACTCTTACATGGCAATTTTTCCTCTATCTTGATGTGATTTGTGACAAACCATTCTAACTCTCTGGCTATAAACTGTTTACACTCATGAATGTGAAAAAAATCATCCATACCCTGTGATTCCAGTTTCACAAGTGCAAGGCTATTTGGCAAACCAGTGAAATTAGTAGCTGAGACAACAGAAGCCTGAACCCTCTTTGTCAAAACTGGCATAGTAATCTGTTGGTCACTGCCAACACCAAAGGTGTTCATGAAGGGAGTGTTTGCCTAGCAGAGGGGAAAGTATGAAGGAGAAGCTCACATGGAAGACCTAAATATTTTTCTTCCCAAACAATTAAATCTTCAGCATCACAAAGACAAAATGACCATTTGTGTGCGAAGAGTTTACAATTCCTATACAAGACTCTTCGTTCTGGCCTACCCTCTGTGTCCAGAGGTTTAAATGGCTGGTAGTATCACAGCAAGGCTGAGGTCTCAAGTTACACAATCCTGTCCATTTATAAACAACATCACTGTTTGTGCCCTGTCCAGAGAAACAGATCCATTTATAACTTGCCAGCTGCTAGAAAGGATTCCAACCCACCTGGAGTTCAAAATCAAGAATATTCTGAATCCAGTGCAGGAAATTGTTCAACCAGGTTAAAAATAGGCATGGCTTTGACTATAAATTTACCACTGTGGAAAAGATTTACCAAGACCCAAAATTTCATCTCATCAGTTGTATCCTGGCAGCAATCACCCTGTAGCCAGTCTTCTCCAGTGACCGGATTTGCTGATGCCATGCATTGGTACTGTCCACTGAGTGGGATTTCACAATGTGCCTCTAGAAATTCCTTTTATGGACATGTCATTCTCAGATCCTGTCCAAATGTCTCTTTTTGGGCAGGTAAGTACAAGCAACATATTTTAAAACAACCCAGTTTTCACTTTGTATGATTGCTACAGGAACAAACCTCACTTGGTGAAGTGCATACCTGGAATACAAGATGACCCCAGGGTTATGGTCCCTCACTCAGAAAAAAGAGCATCCAGCTTTCTCAACCTCACACCTTGTGCTGTACAGTTTTTCAGTATGTCAGGGTACACGTCCTTTTAGTTTATTTTTACAGAATTTAGTAGTGTTAGAACAAAAACATAGGAATGGACAGATGGGATCAAACCAGTGGTCCATTGAGTCCATTGTGTCATCTGACAGTGGCCAGTAGCAGTTGCTTCAGAGGACAGTTCAAGAAACCCTGTTGGGGGCAGTTATGGAATATCTGACCCACAAGGGAAATTTCTTCCTATCTCCACAAGCCAAGAGGTTGGCTTGTGCTCTGAAGTATGAATGTTTGTGTCCCTTTTGAAAATAAGTAAGTAACAACAGGTCAGAGCTTCTCTCAGAGGCCACGGAAATAATGTCAGATGTAGAGAAGAATCTGCTGCTTTACAAGACAGTTCGCATAAAGGGAAGAGGACAGAGCTGAAGTCCTCCGTCTAGTTCTTCACTAGCCAGAAGTCCTGGGAATTTTTGGACACGATTGATTGATAGCTAAGGAATCTCCTCTATACTTGCAGAAAAACCAGATCTCTTGAAGTATGGGCCCCTATTTCATCTGTACCTGAGCTGCCTACAATTAACAGCCTGGGTGTCAAAAGAAAAGTGTAGTTCAGCAGAGATTATCCATTACCCTCACTGATACATTTTGGTATCCAGACAGAATTCAATCAGGAAATTTCATTTATTGTTCATGTAAAGTTTCACTTATGGTGCAAAGGAAACAGTAACAATAAATCTTCATGTTATATTTTTTTGGTGCCAGGCACAATGGGGTCCTGGGTTTCTAATTAGTACAAAAAATTAATAATCACAAAATGTTGATGATCTTAGCTACACTAGAGTTTCTCCCATATGGTTGATTAGAGAGCTACAACCAAGCACCATAATAAAATGTGGGTACCAGCCATAAGTGTTCTTTATGCAGGTACATCAAACTCCCAACTGAGCACCAAATGTCAAGATTCATCAGACTGGCCAGCAGTTGTTTTTTCTAGTTGCTATTTGTTCCTAAAGTCAGATTTTGGAATTAGTTCCTGCAGCTGTACGAGAACCACTCTTGGTTGGTTGTAAAGAAAAGGTTATTCTTACAGCCCGGAAACCTTTCTGCCCAAAGTAAATTCCTCTTTCCACAATTCTTGGAAATTAGTTTTTCAACTTAACTTTGGAAAAGTTGTGGCATTAGCAGGGATTGCTAGAGATCTAAAAGATGTATCTTAAGCATATAAAAATATTTATGCCAGTCATACACTCTTCATCTCTTTCCATCCAAAATGCGGGACCTGGGCTTTTCAAAGCTGCTACAGACAAGATGTTAAAATCCTTCACTAGTTAGCATGCTAGGCCTTTGAGAAACCACTCACTGAGTGAATCAAGGCTCTCTCCATAAGGTCCCTAGTGGTATTGTGGGACAGAAGTATCTGAGCCTCATCTGAGGAAGATTTGCAAAGTAGGTTCCCATTTCTCTGCAGAGGCATCCTTTGTAGGTTGCTACTTGGTTGGTTCCCAAATAATTCCTTCAATATGAAGCGCTTGCTCTATATGGGGGGGAACTCCTAATTCTGTCCTATTCTATCAAAAGCTAAAATTCTGATTTATCCTTTTTCCCTCCCACATACACTTCTGTGAATCACTGCTTTCTGTTTCCCATTTGTGATGAATGAAGAGAAGCTCTTCATCATAATGAGAAATTTCTAGGACTGTCAAGCAATTAAAAAAATTAATCGCGATTATTCTCACTGTTAATAGAATACCGTTTATTTAAATATTTTTGGATGTTTTCTATATTTTCAAATATATTGATTTTGATTACAACACAGAACACAGTGTACAGTGCTCACTTTATATTTTTTTATTACAAATATCTGTGCTGTAAAAAACAAAAGAAATAGTATTTTTCAATTCACCTCATACAAGTACTAGAATACAATCTCTTTATCATGAAAGTTGAAATAAAAAATGTAGAATTATGTACAAAGAAACCTGCATTCAAAAACAAAACAATGTCAAACTTTAGCGCCTACAAGTCCACTCAGTCCTACTTCTTCTTCAGCCAGTAACTCAGACAGACAAGTTGTTTACATTTGCAGGAGATAATGCCCGCTTCTTGTTTACAATGAGAGTGAGAACAGGCATTCGCATGGCACTGTGGTAGCCAGCATTGCAAAGTATTTTTGTACCTGATATGCTAAAGATTCATATGTCCCTTTATGCTTCAACCACCATTCCAGAGGACATTTGTCTATGCTGATGATAGGTTCTGCTCAATAATGATCCGACGCATGTTCATTTTCATCATCTGAGTCAGATGCCACCAGCAGAAGGCTGATTTTCTTTTTTGGTGATTCAGGTTCTATAGTTTCCACATCAGTGAGTTGCTCTTTTAAGACTTCTGAAAGCATGCTCCACACCTTGATCCTCTCAGATTTTGGACAGCACTTCAGATTCTTAAACCTTCGGTCAAGTGCTTTAGCTATTTTTAGAAATCTCACATTGGTACCTTCTTTGCATGTTGTCAAATCTGCAGTGACTGTTCGTAAATCAAACAACATGTGCTGGGTCATTATCCGAGACTGCTATAACATGAAATATATGGCAGAATGCAGGTAAAACAGAGCAGGGGACATACAATTCTCCCCCAAGGAGTTCAGTCACAAATTAAATTAACTCACTATATTTTTAACGAACATCATCAGCATGGAAGCATGTCCTCTGGAATGGTGGCGGAAGCATGAAGGGGCACATGAATATTTAGGATATCTGGCACGTAAATACCTTGCAAGGCCAGCTACAAAAGTGCCATGCGAAAGCCTGTTCTCACTTTCAGGTGACATTGTAAATAAGAAGCAGGCAGCAGTATCTCCCGTAAATGTAAACAAACTTGTTTGTCTTAGCGATTGGC
Organism: Trachemys scripta elegans; assembly: GCF_013100865.1. NCBI lineage: Eukaryota > Metazoa > Chordata > Testudines > Emydidae > Trachemys > Trachemys scripta. The sequence continues at coordinate 43,255,145 of NC_048300.1, read as the reverse complement.
TGAACAAGAAATAGGACTGAGTGGACTTGCAGGCTCTAAAGTTTTACGTTGTTTTGTTTTTGAGTGCAGTTATGTAACAAAAAAAAATCTACATTTGTAAGTTGCACTTTCACGATAAAGAGATTGCATTATGGTACTTGTATGAGATGAATTGAGAAATACTGTTTCTTTTGTTTATTATTTATGCAGTGCAAATATCTGTAATAAAAATAATGTAAGGTGAGCATGGTATACTTTGTATTCTGTGTTGTAACTGAAATCAATATATTTGAAAATGTAGAAAAACATCCAAAAATATTTAATAAACAAACAATAGATCAGCAATTGAAATTTAACAGTGCAATTAAAACCGATTAATTTTTTTGAGGTCATCACGTGAGTTAACTGCAATTAATCCACAACAACAAAAATGTCTTATCTGATAATTTTCTTTCTACTAGTAGTATCTCTTAATTCAGCCCACTGTCCTTATCTGATAAATTACCATAGAATATTTTTTTCTAAAGGGAGATTTAAATATATAATTGTCTTAACCTGCAGTTATAATAACTAATGTTTTCTTAAGGTTAGTAATAGTTTGCTAGTGTTTCTATAGCTTTGGAATCACTCTTCTAATGGTCTGAGTTGAAGGGCAAGGCTTAGTCCTGTAGCCTCCAGCAACAACACTGGATCAAATTGCACAGGTGAGTGACATTACCCATTTGTTATGAATGAGAGAAGCTGCTAGTGGAAAATTACCAGGTAAGAAATTTCTCAGTCTTCTTTGTAGACTCACTCTTGTCTTTCACTGACTTATACCAATTGCAGACTTCTCCTACTGAACAAGAAAATAATGGCATGCATCAGTTGCAAGTGCATAGTTTGCCTAATGAAAACTTGGCACCCAAGCGAGAGAAACCTGAGATAAAACTATGTGAACAAATTACTATAGAAGAAAACTCTGAATGTGAAAATGTAGCTGAGGTCACGGAAGCAAGATCTGCAGAAGAATGTCTAGCAAAACTGATCTCAGAGACTGAATATAGAAATACATTGGAGAAAAAGATAGACTGCCACAGTGAATTGTCATTTTCCAATCACATTTCTATAACGCCTCTGGATTTCTTGGAAAATCAAGTAACAATTGAAACTCTTCAGCTACAGATAAAGCAGACATCTAGAGAAAACCTGAAGCTGCTCCATGGCATAGAAGAAAACAATACAAAAGTTGATGCTCTGCTCATAGAAATCAAAGAATTAAACTCAAGTTTGGATTTGTAGCATACAGAACTAACTGCAAAGATAACTGCTTATGCAGAACTAGAAAAAACAGTTCTTAAAAAAGAAAACTCAGACTTAAATGAGAAACTTGAATCTGGTTTCTTTTGATAAGCAGCAGATATCTTATAAAGTTATGATTCTAGAAAAAGAACTTGACAAGGCAATGTCTGACCTGGATGTGTACAAAGTTAGATTATCTGATGTAACAGACATGCTGAAGGACTTAGAAGTGACCAAAGGAGACTGGCATGAGAAGTTCCTTGAAACTGAAAACGAATTGAGGAGGACAAAATCTGAGAAAGAGAACATTGAGAACCATGCCCTGTCCATAGAAGGTGACACAGAGGAACTTCAGAGAAAAAATGAACAGTTAGAAAAAGGGAGTGAAAATAAACTGAAAACTATTTCAACTCTTCAAGAGCAACTTGCTGTAATCACAACGGAGAGAAACCAACTCAGTCAAGAACTGAGCATTTTATCAGAGAACAAAGAGGAGTTGGATCAACTGTATCAAAAACTGCAGGAGAAAATAAAAGAGCTAGAATCAAAGTGGATGCTACTGAATTTATCGGGATATTAGAGGCTGAAGCTAAGACACAAACCAAACTGCTTCAGACCACAAAATCTGATGTAGATCAGTTATCAAGGGGAAAAGACTATCTTGTTCAGCACTTGCAGAATGTGGAGAAGGATGCAGAGATTCTGACATTAGAAAAATAAGTTTCAAAACCAAATGCAGGATCTGGAGGAGGAAAAAAAATTTGATTCTAAGGGAGTCTGAAATGTTGCAGACTAAGTTAAGTGAATCAGAAATGGAAAACTCTAAGCTTTCCAAAACTTTGGAAGGCTCATGAATTGAAAAAGGCGAACTTGTTGCTAGTCTGAACTCAACACAAGAAGAGGTGGATCAACTGCCATATGGAATTGAGAAGCTGAAAATAAAAATAGAATCGGATGAGAAGAAAAAGCGCCACACAGTTGAAAAAATGAAAGAGAGTGAACGGAAAGCAGACTTTCTTCTGGACAAAATTGAGAAGCTTGAAAGAGAATTGCAGATGTCAGAAGAAAATCTAGAAGATGCAATTCTTCAGGCAGAGACTGCTAACAGAGACAGAAACATTAAAAACTGAGATGGAAGAGATGGTTGAAAGGTTGAAAAGTTTAGAATTAACAGTTAATGCCTTCAGGTCAGAAAAAGAAGGTTTGAATAAAGAACTACAGGAAAAGCAAGAAAAGATATCTGAATTAGAATCTTCTAACTCTAACACTGTAAGACTGCTGGAAGAAAAGGAGAAAGAAAATATGCAAATTAAAGAAGAGTCTGAAAATGTCATGGTATTGATAAAATCTCAGCTGAAAAATGCAAGTGACGAAATAAAGCTTTCTTTCAATAAGCTAGAAATTTGTAAGGCAAAAGAACAAGACTTAATTCATCGAGTGGGTTGTCCTGAACATGATAAAACACAACTATTACTGGATCTTCAGGAAGCAAGAAACATCAGTACCAAACTAGAACAATCACTAGGCGCACTTGTACAGGAACTTGCAGACTGTAAACAAGCCCGGGACAAGAAGATCCAAGAAAATGGTGCACTACAAAAGAAGATTAAAGATGCAGAGCAGCTCTCTGTACAGCTGTCACATGCGGAAAGTGAACGTGAATGCAGGATGCAGGAAAAAGAAGGGCTGCAGAATTTGATAGCTGAATTGAAGCAGAAAGTTCAACATCTATCTAATAATGAAATTTTGAACACTAACCTAGAAAATCTAAAAGCATCCCCCAAAGATCTTGAAAAGGAGCTGGAGTCCACACGGTCTGAAAAATCTGCTCTTGTTGAAAAGATAATTCAGTTTAAGCTATTGTACAGTCCTCTTTGTAAGAATGGGGATAGAATGTCCTCTGGGCTGACCACTTCCTTGCCAAATTAAAGTCCAAAAGAGTTTAAACTGAGGGTTGTACAGTAATCACTGACAAAAATTTGTGGTGCTGTGGAAGGAATAGGTCTGATTTTCAGCGAACGTTTGTCACATGGACTTCTATAATAGCTATTCGTGATTAACTCCCTGTGTGGATACTCTTACTCTGGAATAAGATCATCCATGCAGGGAGTTAATCAGGAATAACTATGCTACTTTAAAATCATACCCTACTTTAATCCGAATTAACTTCTCAATGTAGAAAAGCCATAAGATTGTATGTGTGCACTTGCAAGTCTACAAAGATTTTGGTGTATGCACTAACAGATATGCATTCATTCACCTGGTAATGTGTACGCAATGTAGCTGTTTGTTTGCCCATACCCACAGGCCTACTGAAACCTCTGTGTATTTTCTGTATTTTCAATTTTTGTATCTGTGGTACTGTTGGCAGGTTTAGGGCCCAAGTCAGAGTCCATGGAAGTCTGTGGGAAGACTCCCATTGACTTCATTGGGTTTTGAATCAGATTCTTATTGCCTATTTAACATGGCCCTTTAAAATGTATCCTGGATCAAGGTATTCCAGGAGGGTGTGTGATGGTTATAGAGCTGGAGACGGCCACTAGGGCGTGGAGAGATCACGCGAGTAAGAGTAAGTGTAATGCCAGAATCTTTCTCTTCCTTGAGGAGGGAAGAGGAGAAAGGACAATGAAATTAACATGGGGGAAAATAAAGGTAGTTTTGGGAAAAAGCAGTCAGAAAGATGAATAATCTTCAGGAACAGAGAAAACAGCCAAGTTAGTTACTGAATGAGGAACTGACTTTTCCAGGTTTGAGGGCCAGATCCTCAGCTGGTGTAAATCTGTGTATCTTCACTGAAGTCTGTGGATCTCTGCCAGTTTAAAGCAACTGAGGTTCTGGCTCCAACTTTTTAAGAATTTTAATACTCTGTTAATATTCTCCTCTAATACAGAATGAAGATGAACTCACTGCTCTTTCCCTTTCCTTCATACTTTGTATTTGAAAACTGTTTCACTGGGGATAGGGGGCCTCAGGATGTCAACCTGGAAAGGCTGATATGACAAAGGGCTCTTCTCTATTTCGGACATTTATATGTTTTCCATCAGTGGAGTATCTGAGATCAATTAGATAACAAGTATAATGTTCCTCAAGTATTTATTTTTAAAAAATAAACATTTTCACAGCTCTCTCTAGGGTAGATAAAACCTAGGTTCATATTTAAGCCTCTTATTCTAAAGTGCTCATATTTCATTCTCCGAGTTTGATGTCTTACAAATCATATGATGTGCAGCCATGCTTTCGTTTATGTAAAATATTAACCATTGCTTCTAATTTAAATAGGCGTGTTAGCTTGTAGCAAAGCAGTGGGATACCCCACAGCCCCGCTGAGGGGTGAGCCTCCCCTAGCACCAACGTGGACGGAGCCAGTGGATCCTGCACCTGCACCCCAGACGTCATGGTGCAGGATAGGAAGTAGAAAAGCCCAACTGCAAAGAGCTCACTTGAAAGCCAGCCGCTGGAGAGGCCAGATGCCTGTCGCCTAGCTCCGGGTTGGGAAACGCCGTCAGGCTGCGGCCGACCCGAGGACTGGCTGGGCCAGACAAGCCTACCCCTGGCCAGCTACCCAGAGGAGCAGCCGAGCCTACCCCTTGCCAGTTACCCGGAGGAACCGATGATGCTAGAAACCTCTGAGGACACCGCCCTAATCCAGGTACCATACGAGGGGGAGTCCGGAAGTAGCCTGGGGGCAGCCGACCCTGATCTGGTCGCAGCCCTGCCAGAACCAATGTCAGCGTGTTGCAGTCAGGATCCCTACTGACACAGCAGCGAGTCTTCTGCCGCTGCTAGGGCCCCGGGCTGGGACGCAGTGGAGTGGGTGGGCCTGTGTCCCCCCTGCCACCCCACTCATGGGTGGCAGTCTCCCCCTTGCACCAGATGCTCAGAACCCTGAACTCCTGACTGTTTGTTTGCTGCCCCGTCCTGATCCAGGGCCTGGGCCCATAGCGAACTATTGCGAGGCGGTGCGATACCCCACAGTCCCGCTGAGGGACGAGCCTCGGGCAAGCCCTTCTACATAGCTGCAGAAACTGTGTGCAAAACTACATGACTATGGGCCTGTTCCTGGATGTCAATAGATGTTATACCATGAATTTCAGTATGATTTTTTAGGAATCATACCCAGAAGTAACTTTCTATATCCTAATATGTCTGCAGAATAGTCACAAAAATAGACAGCTTAAATACTAAAAGAATGTTGCAACATTTTTGTCAAGGTCAGACTAATGACCCTGAAGCTCTCAGAACACCCTCAGTAGGAACAATTACTGTATATGTTGTGAGGTTAGCTTTGGCTTTATTGCTAACATCATTGGTGGGATGAAGCTTCTTGTACAACTCAGAGCTAAAATGCCTTTGTATATGATAGAGAGGCCCATCTTCTCTGTAATCTTGTATGCTATTGTTTTATGTTAAAAAGTTTGAGTCTGGGGCTACATTACTGTAGCTATACGGCCATTAAATAGTTTTCTTTTACCTTGTCAGCTATTTCCCCATCTATAAAAATGTAATTACCAAAGACTGAGCAACTTTTGTTTGTGGATTCAACTGGATCTAACTACTTCAGGAAAAAATGAACCAAATAAGAGGTTTGGATGGGGTTCAGAAAGAACTGGAGGAAAAAGAGAGCGAAATGAAAAAAGAAATATCCGAATATCAGAGCAGACTTCATCAAGTAGAGAAAAACCATGAAGGTCTTCTGGCAGAAGCAAAGAAAAAGGTAAAGCAAACAAGAAAAGGGCACGGGGGATCTTAAGGAAGATTTGAATATTCAGCAAACAACTTATGTGTATATAATATCCCCCCAAAAGAGGTTGTCTTAGCTATAGTATTTCAAAGCACTTTCTTCCGATAATTATTATGGGAAAAATGAATGTGTATAGTATGTCATAAACGTAATACTTTGAATGTTGTGTTCACACATCTTCACTGGGACTACTCCTGGGAGGAAGGGCTTGGTAGAGTGGGTCTAACGGTATGGTAATCTAGGCATAAAGACAAATGTTACAGCATTGGGGATTGTGAGGAAAGAGTCAATTGTGATTACATTAAAAGGAGGACGCGGCAGGATTTGAGAAGAGACTGAATATGAGAGAGAGAAAAGAGTTGAAGGTGATGGGCTAGAGGTGTAATAATAATACTAGTCCTTCTATCCCAGGATTTCATTGTTTCAAAAGAATTATTTAAGCCCCAAAACATCCCCGTGAAGTAGGTGTCTCATTATATCAGAGGTGATAGAGGTGGAATGTGGTGGAGATTAATTAATAGCAAAGATATAAAGGGCCAGATTCTCTTTTGTGCTGCATTGTGTGGTAGTCATCTACACAAGTGTAAAGTAACTTTGCAGTGGGGTAAATGACAACACACGGTGCAGGGCAGCAGAATCTGATCCAAGAACTTCAGATTTGAAGAGACTGAGCTGGAGCCTGTGTGGCATCCAAGAAGATGATTTGAGAGGCAGCTGGAGAAGTGAGAGTAAATAGAAGGGAGAACCTTGAGGAGTAGTATTTCTACTTTTAGGTTAGTATGAATTGGAGGCTTTTAGTAGAAATGCTAACACAACTTTTAACTGTTTGGTCTTACAGAGAGCCCACATAGATCCCATAAAGAAAAGCTAGTAAAATATGAACGATTGGTCTGAACCTATGAAAACAGGAAAAAGCATGATCTGTTAGATCTGCCAGTGTTGTACAACACTTTAATCTGATTTGTTTAAGGATCTCTTCTCATCTTTAAGTGTAATGTTTGGCTTTGGTGAGCTTAAGTCACACAGAACGTTGCTGTAACTTAGTTCTGTAGATTTTTCTAAATAGTTATTATACTTTACAAATTGTACTGAAAAATACAAGGCTTACAACACTTCAAAATATATATTTATTCAATAGTCATAAAAAGTCCTCCTCCCTCCTTTTGAAAGAGTTGTCTGCACAAATGTGTACCTACAAGCTTTTCAGGTATTAGGTGCCCTAGTTCAGTGCTACTCAAAGTGGTGGTCCGTGGACCGGTGCCGGTCCGCAAGCCATTGGCTGCCGGTCCGTGGTGAGTTTCCAGGAAAGAAAGAGAAATAATAGTATAATTTAAAAATCACACCGGAATTCCACCAAGAATAATTATCAGTCGATAAAAGTCAACAATATTAAATAATATTATGTTTTCAGAAGCACATATTATAATATTGATAATTATGCCATAGTGCTACAGCATGTTTTGCATGAGACGTGCGAGCGTGCGCTTACCCCACTCCTTCGCATATAAAGACCCCACCCCACTGGCAGTTACCATCGAAAAGTTAAATAGAGAGCGTCATACAGATCTCTGCGCGTTCGTCATTTGGGACCCCATCCGAACCCACTGACAATGTAAGTACTAATAATAATATAAATTTGAATAATTATTTTCTATCCTATCCTGCCGTATCCCTTACGAAGTAGATAGACAATTGAGCACCACACACCTATAGCCAAATAGTCCTTGTAGGAACAGGATTTTATAATTGTACTAATTGTATTTTAAGAATTGATGTAAACTTTGATTTCGTTCTGCCAGCCACCCTTTTTGAACAACAGAAAGGAATGTCTGGAGACTGGGATCCTGTTTCCAATATGCATTACAATTAGGACCTGTTATGAAGTTTAGTTAGTAAGAGACAGGATTTTGTATTGTGTCTATGATAAATAGATTAGAGAAATGTTGAGGGCCTGAAGCCCCAATGTGAATTGTTTTAGTTATAACATTTAGCATAGCTTGATTTACAATGTATTCTGCTGAATATAAAATACTGCTGTCTGTATACGTTAGAAGGTTTCTGTGAGAGACTGTGTGAATGAGGAATGAATGAATCAGGAAAAGATAAGGTGTGAAAGCCATCACAAATGTCCAGATGGTCAGGAAAAAGTGAGAGACTTGGAAAGATGAGGAGACAATCAGAAAACATCCATTGTATTGGATGCTAAACATGTTAGCAGCATTAACGACCTCAGTGGTGAGGCAGGCACCCCCGAAGGCGAGACAACAAATAGGAGATAATGATGGGAAGCCTGACAATAACCATCAAATGATAACAGCAGAAACCCCCAATATTAACACCACTTAAGGACTAATGATAACAGGATGACATTGCAAAATGCATGGACTCAAATGGGAATTTACAACTATAAAGCCGGGGTGCTTTGCCATGGAACTCTGGGTTCAGTCCTGCAAAGTCTTGGAGCATTGGATCACGACCGACAGAGCCCAGCTCCTCACTCGTGCTCATCTAACTGGCCATTAGATTTACTCGAGCTACAACAGACTGGTAACTATAAACATCAACTGGCAGGAGAGAGAGAGAGTGTGTGTGTGTGAGTGTGTGTGTGTGTGAGAGAGAGAGTGTGACTGTTCCCCATGAAAAGATCCCGTGTGCTTTGTATGCAGGGGCGGCTCCAGGCACCAGCGCAGCAAGCTGTGAGGGCGGCAGTCAGCCCGCTGGTCCTGTGGCTTCGGTGGCGGGCACGCAGAAGGCGCGGGACCAGCAGATCACTTGGAAATTTGACTCCTCATACATTCATAGCCATGAATGATGGTGGAGTGCCAAAACCACAGTGTGTTATTTGTGGCGATGTGTTGGCTAACGACGCAATGAAGCCGTCAAAGCTCAAGAGGTAATTAAATACAAAACATAATGAAATTAGTTCAAAGCCGAAAGAGTTCTTCGAAAGAAAGCATGGTGATTTAAAAGGCCGTCAGAAACAGATCTTTGAAGTGTCACACACAAATACTTGTGCTTTGCGAGCTTCTTATAAAGTAGCATTTCACGTTGCTAAGGCTAAAAAGCCATACACAATCAGTGAGACACTAGTGATAGGCTGTATTAAAGATGTCTGCATGGAAATGCTGGGCGAGCCGGCAGCAAAGAAAGTGGCTCAAGTGCCACTTTCAAATGACACTATAGCTCGACAAATTCACAATCTGGCTCACGATATTGAAGATCAGCTCATAGGACAGATTAAATTAGCAAAGTAATTTTCTTTGCAGCTTGATGAACGTACAGACGTTGCTAATAGGGCAATTCTGATGGTGTATGTGCGCTTTGAAAGTGAGGGTGATTGGAAGGAAGAGTTTTTGTTTTCTGCTTCACTACCAACAAAAACAATTAGTTCTGAAGTGTTCAAGACTGTGAGTGACTACATCTTTAACAAATGTGGGTTGGATTTCAAGTTTTGTGTAAATGTATGTTCCCACTGCTCTACTGTATAAATGCATATTATAACATTTGATTTTTTTAGTTGCACTGAACTTTTACTGACAGGTGAGATACCATTAGTGAGTATAATGCTTAGACAGAAGAATGAAATTTCCTATTAGCAACTAAAACAATATATTTTATTTTATAGGTGGACAATCTGAAGCTTATATGTTTTCAAAACATGCATTATTACGTTTGATTCAGATAAGGTGCCAGATCCTCAGCTGGTATGAATCAGTATAGTTTCTGAAGCTCTGCCATTCACACAAGCTGAGAATTTGGCCCAAGATTTGGTGTCCTCCTGGATTCTAGATAGGGAGAGAGGAGCAGCTCTTAAAGTGTTATGCTTCAGACAGTTCCTCCATTTTCTAAATATCATCAACCTGGTACTAGTTGCAGCTTTCTGGGACCAGGAAGTGCTGGAGTTTATTAACTCTAACAAATCTTTTTTAAGACACATACATTGGGGTTTTATTGATCACAAGCTTCAGCCATTTCAAGAGTTGTCAGGGGCTAAGTATAGAGCTAATAGGACAACAGTTTAAAGTGGTCACCACAGTGTGTAAAAGAACTGGTTGCAGCTCCCTGGTTCCATATCCTGAGCCAACTAAGTACTGCTGTGATCTGTGCCAGCTGGGAGATGTCCCAAAAGGATTGTCTGCCCTCTGAGGATTGCCAAGAGTGCACTTCGTGTTCCTAACTCATGTAAGTGCTTAGAAATCAAGGCCCAACTTTCCAGAGTCTTCATGGGACTTAGATGGAAGTAGTATGCCACATCACACTACTCTCAGTTTATTGACTTAATCGACTGTTTTGTAACTAATGTTTTGTTATAGGAAATGAAGAAGGAAAAAAACCTTCTTTGCTGCCAGTCTGAGCAAAAAATCACAAAAAATCCATCAGCTAGAAGAACTAAAAATAGCCCAACACTTTCTAAAGGAGACCAGAAGGATGCTGAAGAGATGAAAAGTGAATGACACATTTCTACCTATTTAAATCCTGTTACAAACTATTACTTCAGTGTGGAGGATCTGTAAGCCTCATTATAAATGGTGATTTGAAGCATCCCCAAGAAATAAAAAGTTCCCACCGTGTGATATAGTTAAATTAACTTTCAGCTAATACATGCAATTCTCTTTCCAAACTGAGATGGAACTTCTTTATACAAATATACTAACTCATAAAATTATATGGTTTTAACGCAATTTAAAATGAGGAATAAATATGTCCCAAACAAAACTATATGGTCAGCAAATTAAATACTACAATGTGGTCCTGTGTTTTAAAATCCCAAGCAAACAAATATACCTCAAACTATTATCCTTTAGCTTGTATATGGACTCCATCAAGCTAAAACGTGATGAAACGTTACCCGCCGAGCCCTAATTTGACTTTTCCCTACATTTGTCTATCTGGTTGGGAAAATGCATTTTGCAGACTGAGGTTTAAGAGAACAGGTAATTCTGCTAAATAGCCATTGTAAAGAAGGAGACTGCTCCCACTTATCGCTGTAGAAGTCTAACCTCACTTAATGAGATTTCAAAATTAAATTTATGGACCTAGTCCTGCTTCCATTTTAATCAGTATTTCTGCACTCTCCAGTCCATGAGGCCATCCAAATAACTGCTTTGCATTTTGATCTTATTCTTGGCAAGTGGCAGCACTTTCAGCTAGCTAATAAAATGTAATGCCTTCTAAGTCCATTTTCTTGCTTTCGCTATCTTTTATCTGTGGTTCTTAAGGTGTCAAATGGGAGCATTCTCAGTTTTCTGTAGCTCTTCACTGCAACCAACAATAACTTGTCCTAATTGAAACATAACTGAATGTGGGTGCCCAGAGTTCTAGGCTGTCACCCTTAACCCCCGGACGGTTCTTCCTCTCTAAGAAGTCTCTGATAATCCTTTCTAGTTATACTGTTTCCCCTTGTAACAGTGTGGGACTCACCCCTGCGGCGCCTCCTTCTAGTCATCCAGGGACTTGGCTCATTTCTAGGCAGAGCGCCCTCTGCTGGTCACCATCTAGCTCACCACTGGCCCCCGTGTCTCTCCCGGACCCCAGTGCCCTCCCCCATCAGGTTCCTGTCCCCAGCAGTAACCCACTATCTGGGTCTCCGCACCTAGGGGAATCCCCACTCCCATCTTCCATTTTGCCTCAGTGGCTACTGCCAGTCACCATCTAGCCGCCTTTCACTGGAGCCAACTTCAGTTTGTAATGGCCACTCATCATTGGCAGAGGGCTTTGGACCTGCTGCCTTTCCCTGCAACTCAGTACCTCTGTGGGCCTTGGACAAGGCCCTGCAGCCTGGGGAGTTGCCAGCCTGGAGCTCCCCAGCTCCTCTGGCCTTTCCCTAGCCCTGCTTCACTCCAGTACAGTTGGCTTCTCCAGCAGCTAGAGCTGGTCCCGGTCCCAGTCCCTCTCCCTTCAGAGCTAGAGGGAGACTGACTGAGGGCCTGGCTCACAGCCCTTTTATAAGGGCCAGCTGTGGCCTGATGGGGGCGTGGCCCAGCTGTAGCCGCCTCCCCAATCAGCCCAGGCTTGCTGCTTTCCCCAGCCAAAGCCCTCTGCAGGGCTGTTCCAACCCCTTCCGGGCTAGAGTGGGCAACCGCCCTGCTACACTCCCCTTTGAATCACCACCCTAAATAATCCTTCTCCATCCTATGTGTTGACATAGTTCAAATAACTGTTGATTGCTATCATTTCCCTTCCCCTCTCTCTGCCCCTGTTTCTCACCAAGTTCTGGGTCTTGGAGACATTGAATTTTCCTTGTCCTATAGAAAGGGAATGCGTAGTCTTGTTTTATATGGTAAGTTGGTGTTATTCAATAGAATTCTCTTTGCAATACAGGAAATCTCTTGTATTGTCTGTGTTTCTTAATTTTACTCCATACATCAGTCCATCAAACACCTTGATCATTTTTATATATTCTGGATTTTGAAGACAGGAAAATGGACAAATAGGGCACCAAAATTCTTTATCTAGCCATTGATACTGTTACCTGTCAACCATGAGTTTCAGAGTACAAGCCATCAGACCTCAGTGAAGATGGGCTGTAGAAACAGAGTTAGAATTGTGAAGCATAGAGCGATTTGACTAGCAGTATGTTCTTTCTGCAAAACTGAATTCTGGCAATGCTAACATTGTTTCAGCTATACAATTTCATGGTTTGGGAATAAAGGTGGTTTTAGAACACATACGTAATTATATTCTGAAATACTAAGAAAATGTATTGCTCGGTGAAAAATTGAAAATTGTCAATATTGCCATTTTATAGTCTTACCCATAAAAGCTAATATTGCATATTTGACATAGTTTGCTTTCACAAATTAACCACTTAATTTTTTTTATTACTATAGATAAGAGTTTGTCTCAGAAAATAGAATTGGAAGCAGAAGAAGCCGAGCTTCAGCATTTAAAAACCAACAATAAATTGCTCCAGGATTCAGTCCAGGAGCTACAACTTGAAAATGGAAGCCTTAAGAATATGAACAAGGCTTTAGAAGAAGAAAAAGTAGACTTACTAGAAACAAACATAAGTTTTTCATATAGTTTAATAAGGCATTTTATACTTAAGCTTTTAAGAGCCAAAATATTGAATTGTGTCCTTTTTAATATCTAGTCTCTATTCTAATATAACATTTGCTATAACGTCTCCATTGGTAGCATGGAAATCTCATTAAATCTGTTATCTTATAAACTTCTGGCTATCAAAGATACAGGAGGTCTTTAGCGGAACACCTGAAAACATGATAAAATGTGCACGTTTTGTCTGTTCTGTGGCCCAGCTTTTCTCCTCATTTGGAACAAAGAGGTGATTCCTCTCACCTGTAAAACTGGGAGGTGGACCAGTGTTGTTGCTGAAGGCTCCAGGACTAAGCTCCATCCTTCACCTCAGGCCACCAGAAATTGTGTCCACCAGCAGAACAAGTTGGCGGTTCAGTTTCTCCCAACAACTTTGTTTTATCATGAATTTTTGTTCATTTTTCTGCTACATTGATTTCATTTCAACTTCTTGCTCCTCTTTCTCTCTCCTCAAGTAAGTTCTCTGGATCCGCAAACACAGCACTTCTCAATAACTCCCTTTGACCACTAGTGCTGTGGTAGAAAAGCCCAGCAAAATCAAGCTAAGTCCAAGTAGTTCAGTGGGCAGCTTTTTAGGGGTCTTAGAGGGTAACCTACGTCTTGCTGCTACAAGCCACCAACCCTTGCTGTGTGAGGGGATGGGGCTTTGTTGGGCCAGCGCACTAGTGCCCTGCATGCGCACATAACCACACCCATTTGAAGCCCTGACTCCATTGTGAGAAGGAGCATGAGGATTCTCAAGGAGATGAGAACTCCACATAGGAATAACACTTGGAAACTCCATATGCTCTGGGTCCCAAAAAGACAAATGGAATTGTCCCCTTTGTAAGGAAGTAATATGTATAATTAATGAGCAGGAAGTATAAACATCAGGCTTTAAATCTTTTCTCTTGCCTTCCCATCCTTAGGATGTGTTTGCTGGGGTTTTCTCCTATATGCGGGTCTCCTGGAGTGCTCTGTATCAGACTCACTGCCCCCTGCCACCCTGGAGTATATCTGGGTGTGCAGAGACACGTGTTACTTCTGTGAAGCCCTGTCTCAGGTGGCAGGGTAATGTAAATTGTTCATCTCTGCTTTTCAACCTGGGATCCTCTTTCAACCAGGGAAGGGGGCCCAAATTTGAGGTCACAATGGAGTGGGAATTGTCCCTGTCCGTTTATCAGGTCAAGGACCCGGGTTTTACCAGGGAAAGGAGTTTGGAGTCTCCTCCCCCTCTCCATAGGCTTGCTCAGCGTTGAAGGATTAAAGAGCACTTTAGACAGTGTGTGCCCAGAACAGAGGCACATAAGAATTCCATTCCTTATGTAGCTGCACCATCAGGGGATTACAGAGGCATCAAGGAGAAATCCCTTCCCATGTTCAAAATGGCTCCTGCTTTACTGAGTAAAAACCCCCAAGTGGTACTAATTCTCTTCGGAAGGGTGTAGACAGACACCCTTTCAGGCACCTGGGGCCATCTAGCAAGCTATTCCAACAATCAGCATTTGTCTCAGTACCCCTACTTAGTTGAGAGATGCCCAGAGCAGGGTGATTAGCGTGCTACCTCACTTCTGTAAACAATCGGGGGAAGTACCCCATGTACACAACCACACAAAAAAGAAATCCCAAACCCACATGACTCTCTCAGCACTGGAAGCCAGTGTCTTGAAAAAAACCTCAATAATAATAAACTATCTAGTTTCTCATGCTTTCCTCCTTTGAGATCATCATTTCCGGTTAAAACTAGATGTTAAACTAAAATGTAAGGAAAATTTGAAAGTTTGGGGAACCTAAGTGCAGCAGTAGTCCTACCAGAGAGAGACATCGCCATGCCTCCACTTATGGTGCAAAGGAAACAATACCTTACTTGCCAGGGTCTGTACTTCAAAATTAGACCGTGTTTAAACATGTCTTTTCACTCTGCCCCTAAGGTTAACCATAACTGACTGATGTGATATTAAACATAACAGTGCAGTGTCTACACTGCATGTTGTAACATCATGTTAATGAACACATTAATTAATACCTTGTGAAACTTCCCACTGTAGACGTGCCCCTATTGTCTTTAAACTGCTTCTACTACCTCATTATGTCACATGCAACTGGTGAGAGCATATCAGTTCCGATGTATACAGAATTTCCATCTAAATTATTAATTAAGTGATTCTTCTTATGACAGCACTATTTTTGCTAATAATTTAGATAGGCGTTTTTAGTTTTTAAACCTGTCCATCTAGGTGAATTTCTTCTTATCAATTCCCTCTGCATTTTCTAGCCTGCCGTCTTTTTCTACTTCCATTTGTGGTGAATGACGGACTGTAGTTCTGTGCTCTCGCTTCAGAAAAAAACACATGAAAAAGCAATCATGTAGCACAGTGTGGAGCCCGTATTGTGGCAAGCAGGCACTGAGTTACAGTGCTCACTCCATGCCCAGCTAATGGAGCACTGTGCTTGATATTTACGTTATCCTGAAGTGTGTTTTATAAGGCTGCCAGATATCCACCATCCCTTTATTTTGGCATTCCAATGCACATAGGGTGGACAAACCTGCCTGGACCACATGCTTTTCAGCTGGGTTTTGTCATTTGGTTATTTTGAATATTCTATTTAGATTATTATTTCTCTATCAAGGAAATCTACACACATGTAGCTTTCCAATAAACATGACTTTAATGTTTCTCTGTTGGAATTAGAAGCTGCTATAATTCAATTGTATATTACTAAGTGAATCTACTATACAAATGCATATTATAACTTTTGTCTGGTTTTTTAGTTGCACTGAACTTTTAATGACAGGTGAGATGCCATTAGTGAGAGTATAATGCTTATACAGAAGAATGAAGTTTCCTATTAGCAACTACAAACAATTTTTTATTTTATAGTTGGACAATCTGAAGTCTAGAATTCAACCAAAGAAGCAAAATGGATTTGCTGGGACTAAAATGAAGACGTGGATGAAATCCTGTAAGCAGCTAGAGAAGGAAAAATAAATGTCGCAGAAACAAATTGCTGAACATGGTGCTCCATTAAAGGAGCAAAAGACAAGTATGGGGTAGTTTAAGAAGGAAATGCTCTACTAGAATGTTATTATAAGGCTGCAGATCATTCATGGAAGTCACGGTTTCCGTGACCTCTGTGAATTTTGCAGTGCTGGTGCAGCTGATCCCAGGACCACCCCATCAGCTGGGGAAGCCCAGGAGCCAGCCGCACTGGCCTTTGCTCCGGCAGCACTAGGCATGGTCCCAGGTGCTGCCCTGGAGCAGGAGTCTGGGACTAGTGGCAGCGGGATCCTGGGCATCCCCCCAGCAACAGCGTCGCCCTGTTCTCTCTCCCCCATTCCCCAGCAGTCTTCAGGAGCGTCCCCCCTCCCAGTAGGTAAGATTTAGTCACGAGTATTTTTAGTAAAAGTCATGAACAGGTCATGGGGCCGTGACTTTTTGTTTATTGCCCGTGACCTGTCCATGACTTTCACTAAAAATACCCGAGACTAAAACATAGCCTTAATCATGATCCTGTTTCTAACCTTAATGCATTTATTTATACAATCTGTTTTCAAAACATGCATTATTACGTTTGATTCAGATGAGGCGCCAGATCCTCAGCTGGTGTAAATCAGTATAGTTTCTGAAACTCTGCCATTCACACCAGCTGAGAATTTGGCCCAAGATCTGTCTCCTCAAATTTCAGAGTCTCCTTCTATGTTATGAATATAGATTTCCAATGCCTATGTTTTGAAATAAAAAACGACCATAGGATGAAGGGGAGGCTATTTTTAAAGAACATTAGAGTGCTGTGTATAACTTCTTACAATGCTTTGTTTGAGACATGAGAGTGTAAAATGTTGGAGTGTGTGTGTTCTTTCCGTTGCTGGCCATCACAACAAAGAAAATTCACATTCTGGGTGTAGATGGCTGATAGTTCAGCATCCACCATGGAGAAATTGACATCTTTTAGAGTTTATACATATGTCCTTCCAAACAGCTTTTAGTGTCCTTCTGGATTGTAGACAGGGAGAGAGGAGCAACTCTTAAAGTGTTATGCTTCAGACAGTACCTCCATTTTTTAATATCATCAGCCTGGTACTAGTTGCAGCTTTCTGGGACCAGGAAGTGCTGGAGTTTATTAACTTTAACAAATGTTTTTTAAGACACATACATTGGGGTTTTATTGATCACAAGCTTCAGTCATTTCAAGAGTTGTCAGGGGCTAAGTATAGAGCTAATAGGACAACAGTTTAAAGTGGTCACCACAGTGTGTAAAATATACTACAACTTGTCTGTCATTAGCTAGGGTAAGTTAGGCTAGCAAATATTCATGAGTGTCCAATTAGCAGAATCACTAGCAATATAAAAAGGGATCCATATTTCTGAGACGAGCTATAATTCAATTATATACACAAAAATTGTTAAAACAATGGTAAGGTGGTAATGTTAAGCACTTAAAAGTTAGGAAATGCCAGAATTAATGTTGCCCATGCATTGTGTATCCAGGGGCAGATTCCAAAGAATCGGGGTACCTGGCACCCTGACAGTAAATGTGGTATTAACAGAGATCTCTTCTGTAAAGTAACCTTTACATGATGTCTGTTTTGTTTTATTTGGTATAGTTTACTGTGGTTGGACAAGCATACATCTTATGTACTTAATTAACAAATGAATGATTGAGATCATTGCATTCTAAACTCATCTTTCCAGAGTCTCCTTAAAGTTATTTGTACAGCTAATGACTCTTTCCTTTGGTCAGGTGCTGATGAGGTTGCCAACTCCCTACATGAGAATGAGCTGGAGTATGAGACAGACGGATTCCCAGAGGTGGTGAAAAAAGGTAATTGTTACTTCTTTAGAGGAGAACAGAGCACATTGGAGAGTGTATGCGCGCACGCTTATCTAGAGAATCATGTTGTCATATGTGTGACTTGGAAGCATTGTAAAAACTTGGACATCATCGGCCAGATTCAGCCCTCGTATAGGTTGCATAAGTCCATTTAACTCCACTTCTTGTCAGAGCTGAGTTTAGCCACATGTGCTTTAACAAAAACCCCTAGTATACAATTAAGGCTATAGGGGACTAGTATATTTTGTTGTAGATCAGTGGTTCCCAAAGTGGGGTTCGCGAACCCCTGGGGGTTCGCATAATGTTTCAGGGGGTTCGCAAGAAAAATTTCATTAATGGCGGCCAGAAGACTCTGCTGGGACCCAGTTGCAGGGCAGACAGCCCGAGCCCCAGGGAGAGCGGGGCCGGGCAGTTTGAGTGGGCAGCCCGAGCCCTCCCCTGTCAGCCAGGGAGCTGGTAGCCTGAGCCTTGGGGAAAGCGGGCAGTTTGAGGCTACACAAACAGATCCTGCTCCCGTTTCCCTACTTTGGGTGTACTGAGCATGCTCACCCGAACTGAGCATGCCCAGTAACCTTCGCTGTAGCCACTGCCCTCTCTGTGCCCTTACTTCTACTTACGATTTGCTGCCTCCTCTTTGGAGGGGTTTAAAAGGATTAAGGGGGGCAAATTGCAGCGGGTGGGCTGTCAGGGTCTGAGCAGGGGGCAGAAATTTACTGGCCTGGGGGGATCAAGCTACTCTAGGTAGCGGCAGTAGAGGGGCTGAAGGGGAAAAATCGGGGGTGGGGGATAGGAGCCGGGGGGAGGAGACGCTGCCAGACCCCATGCGGGTACAAAACCCCCGTTTAGAGAGGGGGGAACAGTGACCCCGTGGGATGAGCCACCCAGTGTGCCCGCTAATCTAGGGGTGTAGGGTGTGCAGAGGCTGTTTTCGTTCTGCTCACAGGACGCTGCATGTCAGCCTTGGAGCAGGGGGCGGGTTCCTGGGACTGGGGTCGTAAAGGCACAGGCCTCCAATTCCTAGCCTGTCAAAGCTTAGACACTGCATCTCCTCTCTAACGTATACAAGTGTTGCAGGGCCAGGGCTGCCCGGGGGTGGGGGGAGGGCAAGTGGGGCAATTTTCCGCAGGGGCTCCCACGAATATGTCAGAGGCTGCCCTCCCCCCCCGTCTTCCCCCATCCCATGGGGTCTCAGCGTGCCGCATCCGGGAGCAGCCCTGGCACGCTGCAGCGCCGTGGCTCCAACGCTGTCCGGGGCTGCTCCCAGATGCAGCATGCTGAGGCTCCAGGAGAGGGGGTAAGCGGCATGGTAAGGGGCCAGGCACCCCCCCTAGCCCATCCCAACCATCACCCAGCAATAGCCCATTATGTAATTGCAAATGTATACATACCATTAAAGCATTTAATGTTTTTAAATAATGTATTTAATGTATTTTCAAATTATTACAAATTAATTTTTGAATGTATTTCACTGGTTTTTTTTTTTTTTACATTTCCAAATACATGTTACTATAGAATTGCAACTTTTTTTATGGAAGGGGCCCCCAAAATTGCTTTGCCCCAGGCTCCCTGAATCCTCTGGGTGGCCCTGTACATGGCTACGTTACTGCTCCAGCCAGGAGACTGAATGCAGTGAAATATTGTACAGACACCCCCTCCCTCAAACTCTGCCTCTCATAGTTTGAATATGTAAAAGTGTCTTCTATCAGTTTCTATGTCTATATGAAATCACTGCAGCTCATTTCTCTTACATAACATGCTGAGTTGCTAACTCCCTCCCAGAGCCCACATGTCTGCACCCCTTCCTGTACCCCAATCCCATGCCCCAGGTCAGAGCCTGCACCCCTCACTCAAACTCCCCATAGCCTGCAACCCTCCTGCACCTCAACTCCATCCCAGAGCCTGCACCCCAAAAAGGGCTGGATTAACCTTTTGTGGGCCTGGTGCTAAACATATTTGTGGGCCCCCAGGGGGGAAATGGGAACATGGGGCAGGGAGGCAGAGTCCTCAGAGCGACGGGCTGACTGGGGGCAATGGGAGATGGGTCATGGCACGGCAGGGACAACCCCGCTCCACCCAGCACAGTACAAGGGCACTGTTTACAAACCGGGAGCTGCCAGACACACACTGGCCAGCCCGGCCCTGCGCTCCCATCATGCTTCTTCCCCTTCGGGGCGGGCCCATGACCCCAAGGTGATACCAGAGTGGCCCCTTAGATAGATCCGCTTCCTTCTGGCTAATGTGACAAATTGATCTATTGGACGATTGAGGTGCGCTGTTTCACGTATTTGTGGGGGGTAATAGGATCCTATATAAGAAAAAGATCCAAAACTCGGGACTGTCCCTATAAAATTGGGACATCTGGTCACCTTAGTACACCCCAACTGTCTTACCATGCATGTAATATGTGTTAATTTGTTTTTCCTAGTCAAATTTGTAATGACCGACAAACACACAGAGAGACTGCAGGCCAAAGTGAGAAACATAAAATTGTATGGCTCCTCATTTCATTGCCTGAAACCGAGAAGCTGGATAAGTGATGAGGTACATTTAAGTAACACTAAACATGTATTTGTTACTGGGATTAATTCATCAATTATTGAAATTGTGCCTTTTCTTTCATGTGTTGTAGGTTATTGATTCATATTTGAGCTGTGTGGTCGAGAAAGCAGATGGAAAGGTAGGGTACTTACTGTGACGGTACATGAAAGTATGCATTAATTCAGTACGTAAACAATCATGTGAATATGTGGCACAACATAAAAGACCAAATATCCTTGAAATATCAACATAAACCTGAAATTGCAACATTTCTGTGTATTTACTGCTGCCAAACATTTACTGAAATGTATTTGGAGGTGCATATCGGACATACAATAGAGGGCCACATTAGTTTTGCTGTACAGTTCAGTGGGTCCATTAACTGAACACAAGTATGCGAACAGCTTAGTTGGTTTTTACATTAAGTAAGACAAAGCACATTGATTACAAATCATTTTTTTTTATAGAACTCTCTTATATATCCATATCTGATTTGTAACACTAAGGATCCCTTGCATGTCTGTCTATATTAAATTCATTATGTTCTTAACGTGCCAGAATTATTAATGCATTAATAACTTTGTTGACTGTCAACAGGTACAAGCCATCTCATCAGTAGTTTCTACTTTCATTCTCTCAGACAGAGCTCCACAAATGAAAGTGAAGGTAAATGCTAACACACTTTCATACATAGCATGAGCAAAGCACAATTTCATTCAGTGAGTTAAACACAGTGTGAAACAGCAAATACAACGGTGTGTTTGATGTGGAGGAGTAGTCTAATAGCAATACATGTAATGAAACTGGGAAATACAGTATAATGTACATTTCATTGTTTGCTTCACTGGAAACTATAATTGCATTTCTAATTTTTTAAAAAAATAAATACAGAGTGAATTACTTCAAAATGATATATTATTGCTTCCTTACCCCACACCAGGTCATTGGGTTCTTGCAGTAAGATGTTTTGTATTGTAGTTCTGGATTATAGTCAATAAATGTTATAATAAATAAGAGATTTGTAACACAACTATGGTAGCAGTGATATAATTTCCCGTGTCGCGGGTTTTCAGTGAGTTCAGTGCATGCAAATGAAAGTGGAATGTGAATGTTAAAAATAAAATGCTACTGTCAAGTTAGGTTGTGAATGTAACTTGGAAGAATACATTCTGTAATGAATTGATCAATGATTTCATAATATGCTTTTCTCTTGTGTGTTACTGAGATATTACAAACGAGAATATGTTAATTGCATAATGATTTTTGATAAATCATTATAAAATGTTTGAAATAATCACATTAGCAATATAATTTGTGAATATATTTAAACTCACAGATAGCCTTGATGGAAAAAAAAAAAAAAAAAGAATTGTTAATAATTGACCCCTTGTGTGATGAGATGAGATATGAAAGAACATGCCTGAGGAATTGGAGGTGATTTATTAGATACTTACTTTTACAGTGAATATTAATTGTTCCATTGAATTTTTTTTTAAAGGGAATGTAACAATTGTGAGACTAATATCTTCCTGTTAGCTACAAATAAAAATTGAAACAGCATGTACTTATACTGAATATGCCTAGTAATGGACTTTGAGTGAACTTGTGTGATTTGACTTTGGGGAACGACTTAACAGAATGTGGACACGAAACAGTACCATGTTGCATGATTGAGAATGTGTTATTATCAACATGGGTCACAGCAAATCAGGTGATACATTGTGTAAGAGTGAGACAATAATATGAAAGCAATGTGTATATATGTGAGCAATAAGTCATTTCGATCATTAATTAAAAAGAGATAGAATGGATTTTTATCTATGTCCATAAACTGGAGGGGGAAAAACGGGAAAGCAAAGCTCATTTATGCAGTCTGCTAATGTACTCTCTAAAAATTTCAGAAACTTCATCAAACGATTAACTAGAAAATCCTCATCTGATTGGAACAGTAACGTTGTTCATCATCCCAGACAAAGTGATGGCCACAACTGCGGACCACTCATCTTAAAGGTATTGAATACCAAATTGCCATTACTTTCACCCTGGATAATTACACAAACATAACAAATAATAAATGCCGGAGATTACCAGTGGGCACTGCACCAGCGTCCTTGCCAAGGTGTGTGGTGTGGGCTTGTGGCCCCCAGAAGGGATGGGGTCTCCACTGGAAGGTGCGGTGCTGGGGGGCCAGATTCCACCAGCCAGCCCTTCCTCACAGCTGCTGCTGCAGTGGCCAGGAGAACCAGGCCCTTGTAAATCACCGGAACCCAGCGCCCATTTTGCTCCAACACTGTCGGCAGCCCTGCCAGGAGCATCCAACAGCATTGCCGGACCCTATGGCAGGGCCGCTGATGCGGGGGGGCAGGGGAGGGTGCTAAAGGGGGCAGCGACGTTAAAGCACAAAGCACTACCACAGCGGAAGTGTAATGTCAGCCGGGTAAGGGCCGGTACCGGTGGCTGGGTCTTACCAGGATGCTGAACCGGCCCACTTTCACCTCTGGTAATTATGATGTTTATTCTAAATATCAGTGTTAGTTTGCAGAAGCGTATTTGCAGCACAAAGACATCAGTATGGTAGAAACAACACAAGAGGCTAATACTGCGTTTAGAAGACATATAGCAATTCTTCTAATGAAGGAGTCAGGTAATTACTTTCTATCATGTACTGTTGTCTCATTAGGCACATGTGAAGATAACATGAAGAGTGGAATTATGTCACATAGCAGACAGTTATCTTAATACCCCTAAAGTGGGATATCTCACAGGTTTGGTTCTGTAATGGTGACTATGAATCAATAATATCTGTAAGAACACAAAAATTTGAATCAGGTGAATGATTGCTATTGATCGGCCGGTTAAATGAAATTGGCATTTTTAGATACAGGTGCAGTAAACTAAAAATTTGAGAAAATATGATTCACAAAAAAGAAAAAGATACGTTCAAACCATTGACTGGATTAAAATATTGACATTAATTAATAAATGAAGATTTGCATTTTCAGTTTTGGTCATAACGTATTCATCGTTTCATAACGCTATATATATTTTTCAGAAAACATGGAAGACTACTGCATATACTGCAACCTTGTCAACTGTGAAAAGGAAAATGAGGATTGCACGATGGTAAGAAACATAGAATTGTATGAGAAATAAATGCCATAAACTGCCTAAGGATCATGATTCTTGTAAAAATTCCACATCAGTAAACATTTTCTTCATGCTGATAGGCATACATATGTTAGGTAATGCTGACATGTGGAAGGAATAGCATGAGTGAATGCAAAGTATGTGTAACATTATAACTTCTGTGATTTCATTTCTTAATTGTTACTTATCAAAGGTCCAGTGTGATTCTTGCAAGAGGTGGGCACATATGCCCTGCATTACGGAAGGAACCAATCAAGACTACCTGACTGATGAGAAGAAAGAGTACAACTGCAAAAAATGTGCATAGTTCACTTCTTTACCCCCCAAAAAATAAAAAATTGTTTAAATGCCTCTTGTTCAAAACATAATGCAACCAAAAGACATTTTTAATGTATATACCAGATTATAATAATGTTTTTTATTTTGAAAAATCATTCTCTGTATTTGTGTATATGTGTATGATGCAAATTGTAAGAGTAAATTAAAAAAATGAAAGTGGTATCACCTTGGGCTCAGAGGTATGCTCCATATCCCCAAACCTTACCTCCCTTTTCATGGATTCACACACAAAAAAGTGAAACAGCACGCCTCAATCATGCAATAGATCAATTTGGCACATTAGCCAGGAGGAAGCAGATTGTGAGTGTTTCGACCACAAACCCCATCCCTCCCATTTTGTAACCATCCCTGGACCAGTGACAGGTGCATGAGCAGCCAAGTCATTGGAAATAAGCAAGGAGGAAGCCAGTGGAAAAAATGAAAGGGGCAATTCTGGTCTCGCTTGGGCTTAGGGGCATGCTCCGTACCCCCAAAGCTTACCTCCCCTGATTGGTAGAGGGAAGTGGGAGGAGTTCTTAAAGGGGTCATACGACCCACTTCCAGATGGCTCACCCTGTCCCAGAACTTGCCCTTATAGGTCAAATCTCCTCTCGGGGTGGTCCCCAGCAGCTGAAACCCCTCCTGATTGGTAGAGGACGGTGGGAGGAGTTCTTAGAGGGATCACATGAGGCACCTTGCTTCTAGTCATGTGGCCGCCTTGACCCCAGAAGTAATACCCTCTGGGGCGGGACTTCCGGTGACAGGTGGGCGGGGTTTGAGTGGTCAAGGGCCGGGGTTCGGGTTGGATTGACGGTAGGACCCTTATGTTACTAGCCTGCAGTTATATCACTTCAGAGCAAGATAATCTTTGGAAGATAAATAGTTTTCATGACACGGTATGAAAACTATATGCTCACTATTTTTTGTCAAAAAAAAATGTGTATAGTACTTTGAACACTAAATCATTTTTACAGGTCTTGTTGTTAAACATTTCCTGATAACTATCTCAGTAAAGCTATGTTGAAAGAATGGACATATCCATTTTTATTTCACAACGTGTTGGTAATATAACTGATCGTTGTACAATGTTCTGTAAATAATTCTGTAGAAACTTGTTTGAAAGAAAATTTAATAGAAATGCAGTTAAATACCAAACCACACATTACATTAGTAGTATTCCTTCTGTATATAGATGTTTCATTAAATTTCCAAAACACATTTCTGAGACTATTCATTACTAGAAGTTCACCTTGATCGATTGGTCCTTCAGCCCTCGTCTCGATTGCACCAATCACAACACGTCTTCCATTCTTCTTGTATCATGGCCTTCCTTCTCCATGTGCGGCCATGTCTTTTCATGGTAACATCTTCCCATCTCTTTGGAGTTTGGCCGAGTGCAGCTGCTAGTCCATCGATTGTCAGTGAGCCTCACTATATGCCCGGCCTATCGCATTTTACTATGCCTGCTCTCAACAACGACGTTCAGCACTCCACTCTGCTGTCTGATCTCTTCATTGGGGACTCGGTCGTGGATTGAAATTCCCAGAATTCTTCTTTCCATCGCCCTCTCCATGACAGACAGTTGCTGCTCCTCTGTCAGCACCCATGTTTCATTACCGTACAACATTGCAGTACAGTAATTCCTCCCTTAACGTTGTAGTTATGTTCCTGAAAAATATGACTTTAAGCGAAACATTGTTAAGCAAAACCAATTTCCCCATAAGAATTAATATAAATGGGTGGCGTTAGGTTCCAGGGAAATTTTTTTCACCAGACAAAAAACTATATACACACACACACACACAACACATTTTAAACAAACTCTTTAATACTGTACACAGCGATAATGATTGTGAAGCTTGGTTGAGGGGGTGGAAGAAAATGAGATATTTCCCCAGGGAATGCCTTACTGCTAAATGATGAACTAGCTTTTGGCCGAGCCTTCAAGGGTTAAAATGTTATTAATGTAGCCTCACACTCTACAAGGCAGGACCAATGGGGGGAGACAGCATGGCAAACAGAGACACACACCCTGTGTGTGGGAGAGAGAGAGAGAGAGATGCACATTGCCCCTTTAAGTATGCTGACCCCACTCGTAAGTACATTTTCTTTTTAAGTCTATTGGGAGTTGAGACAGCAGCTGCTGCCCCAAGCTCTCTCTGTCTCTCTCCATCAGTGTCCCCACCCTGCTCTATATGGAGAAGGAGTAAGCGGGGTGCAGGAGCAGGGGAGAGGGGGAAACCCTGACAGCCCCCCCCTTGCACAGCAAGCAGGAGGCTCCCAAGAGCAGCTCCAAGGCAGAGAGGGCAGGAGCAGCACATGGCAGTGGGCAGAGGAACATCTGAACTGCCCGCAATTGATAGCCTACTGCGCAGCTGCTGCACAGGGAACTTAGGAGAGCTGAAAGGTGGAGCTGCTGATCCACCCAGATTCTAAGCCCACAACAGCTAGCTGCAACAGGCTGTTCTTCCTGCAAGCAGTGGACAAAGCAGGCGGCTGCCAAACGACATTATAAGGTGTCATAAGTTTCATCCCCACTCTGGACTTTAGAGTACAGATATGGGGGCCTGCATGTGAACCTCTAACCTGAATTACCAGCTTAGATCTGGTTTTGCTGCCACCGTTCACACCGTTCTTAACTGGGATGGGGAGTATCAAATAAGGTTGTATCAGTTGTGCCGTCAATTTACTTCCTTTAATAGTTTGATATAGTTTGTGTCGATGCCCTGCTCTGCAAGAGCATTCAACACTGTATTGATCTCTATGCTGTCCAACGCTTTTTTGTAGTCGATAAAGGCAATACATAAAGGGAATATAGTGAAAATAGGGTCCATGTGCTGAAATTCCTCTGAAAACCTGCCTGTTCTCTGGGCTGTTGCTCGTCCAGACTCTGTGAGAGTTGGTTTGTTATTATTTTGGTGAACAGCTTGTAGACATGTGAGAGCAGGCATATTGGACAATAGTTCTTTACATCTTCACGATCACTTCTTGTACAGCAGAATGGTGTTGGACTCCTTCCAGTTAGATGGTATCTTCTGCCTTTCCAAGTAACGGCTAAAGCTCTGAGCAAGGGTTTCCCAGAGGTCTTGGCCTCCGGCTCTTATCATTTTGACTTCTCAGTCCATCTTTACCTCAGGCTATTAATAGAATGTACTGTAAATATAACAAAGTTTAATGGACAAAGGATGACATACAAGTGGATGATTAAGTCCACAGTAGAATGTCTACACGCCTAGCTGCATTTCAGTAAAAATGGGAATTCCACCTTGTTCATCATAATGCACTTGAGTTTGGGATAAATCATTCCAAATAAACTCTACATTAAGAAAAATGTATTCATCACTTCAAAAGGCCTTAGTGGGCTCAATCTAGCAGCCCACCGCAGTGCAGTGGAACATATAAAGGGTCACATCAGCTGAATCAATTAAAATCAATAATTGTCCAACTGAGTAGAAATGACTTTTCCCAAAGCAGTGCTGATCATGTTTCCCTATCCAGGCCATGTATTAGAAAAATCAGATCGGCTATGACACTAATATTAACACTGTAAGACTGTAACTTGCATAATATATATAGATGATTTCATTTTTTCTTTGTATCTTCTACTTTTTACAGTCTCTCTTCTTCAGTTGTTACTGATCTGAGTTGGAAAAAAAAATCGATCTTTCAAGAGCTTTATTAACTAAGCAAACAGTACAATTTTGCTGTAAGCTAAACTGGTGTTAATGGTTCATTTGTTCAGTTATCATGAAGGTCCTAGTATTGACAGCATAATTAAAGTTGAACTTTAGACTCAAATAAGGATTCAACGTCTTTTATGTATGGAAAACACAGCATTATCCTGCCTGCTCAAACTTACAGTACTTTCCTTTTGAGCACAGAATGAATTTTCTGAGAATTACAAGAAAATAAATTAATTAGTTAAATTAATTGAAAACCGGGACCCTTAAGAAATTTAGCATTTGTATTACTCTTTTCTATGTCCCAAATGATCTTAACACAAACTCTTCAAATGTTTTATGTAGTTAAAATTAATTGAAAACTTGTTTGTAGGCTATATTGCAAGAAATTAGCTATCTTAAGCAATTTTAAGGATTTTTTAATCTAATTGTTATATAGACTACACACAGGGTCAGTTCAACCGGTCAGGTAACTTTTAATTGGGACCATTGTGACATCAGATGCAATTTCATCAATCCCACCCCCTTTTCTCTCAAGTTATTTTTCATGCATTAGTTCTCTGGGGTGTAATGACTCTGGATGAAGGAGACTGGACATGAGTGGAGTGCTCATTGGTAGATTAGTTGGCCCAATTTCACAGCTCTTTGAAGGTTCCATGCTGGCACACTAGCTTGGGTATCAGTGCCTGAAAGGCTCCCGATGACACTGCTGCCTTAGCTCTATTGTGCACCCAGGCAGCCCCTGCAGGGAAACTGAGGCACATAGGAGGAGTCTTTAAATTTCACAGATATTGAGACTTGCAGACTGTGCTTTACCCACCCCCTTTTCACATAGCATGAATCTCAATAATACCGCTCTCTAAAGCAACAAGTCAATTGCAAATTAAGAGACAGATTCACCAGTACACTTTATCGGCTTTGTGTTGTTCTAGTGATGCCAATTAGCATTAAGTTTAAATGGCCAATGCGTCCTGGCTGCTTTAGACTGTTCTGGTATACCAGCAAATCTGATTTTGAAAGTTAAAATTAAAATAAAATGATTAAAGATTGACACTGCATATCTTCTAATAATTAGAAATATCATAGTAACATTTTCTTTTGATTCATTGTTTGGTGATCATGTGTGAAATTTTCAGTATTTAAAAATTAATGAAACTCATACAAAATGTACATTAAGATGAAGTTATGGTTGTGAGTATATATCAGTAATGTAAGGGTAAAAAAGATTATAGGGGTTTTATAATTTTTCCCAACCCATCTTGACTTTGTAGTGACGACAGGAGGGAGACGAGTTTGGAAAAAAGTCTTTAAAAAATCAGTTTTAGCTGAACTGAGGTCACAAAAACAAAAAAAGACGGTTACTCACCGTTGTAACTGTTGTTCTTCGAGATGTGTTGCTCATATCCATTCCATTAGGTGTGTGCGCGCCGCGTGCACGATCGTCGGAAGATTTTCTACCCTAGCAACACCGGCGGGTCGGCTGTGGAGCCCCCTAGAGTGGCGCCTTCATGGCGCTGAATATATACCCCAGCCGACCCGGCGCCCCCTCAGTTCCTTCTTGCCGGCTACTCCGACAGTGGGGACGGGGGGCGGGTTTGGAATGGATATGAGCAACACATCTCGAAGAACAACAGTTACAACGGTGAGTAACCGTCTTTTCTTCTTCGAGTGCTTGCTCATATCCATTCCATTAGGTGACTCCCAAGCCCAACTTAGGTGGTGGGGTCGGAGTGAGACATTGCTGTGTGCAAAACCGCTGATCCGAATGCAGCATCGTCCCTGGACTGTTGCACTAGTTCATAGTGAACTGTAAACGTGTGGACTAATGACCAAACCGCCGCTCTACAAATGTCCTGTATCGGAACATGTGCCAGGAAAGCAGTCGAGGAGGCTTGGGCCCTCGTGGAGTGAGCGGTGAGGTGCGGTGCTGAGACACCTGCCAGGTCATAGCAAGTCCGGATGCAAGACGTAATCCAGGAGGATAGGCGTTGTGAGGAGACCGGTGAGCCTTTCATTCGGTCGGCCACTGCAACGAAGAGTTGCGTCGTCTTTCTAAAGTGCTTTGTGCGGTCAATATAGAAGGCCAGGGCCCTTCGTACGTCCAGGGAATGCAAACGTTGATCCTGGCGAGTGGCATGTGGTTTGGGATAAAAGACCGGGAGAAATATGTCCTGGTTGATATGAAATGTAGAAACCACCTTAGGGAGAAAGGCAGGATGTGGACGAAGCTGCACTTTATCCTTATGAAAAACTGTGTAAGGGGGCTCAGATGTAAGCGCCCTGAGTTCAGAAACGCGCCTTGCTGAGGTGATGGCTACGAGGAAGACTGTCTTCCAGGATAGGTACAGAAGTGAACAGGTGGCCAGTGGCTCGAATGGAGGACCTGTGAGTTTGGAGAGAACCAGATTGAGATCCCACGTCGGGACGGGATGACGCTGTTGTGGGTACGTCCGGTCTAAGCCCTTGAGGAATCTAACGACCATCGGGTTAGAGAATACCGAGGACGCGAGTTCCCCTGGGTGAAAGGCCGATATAGCGGCCAGGTGAACTCTAATTGAAGATATCGCCAACCCTTGTTGTTTTAGGGATAGGAGATATTCCAAAATGAGAGGAATGGGTGCCTGCAACGGGGACGTGGCTCGTTGTTCGCACCAACAGGAGAACCGCTTCCACTTGGCCAGGTACGTGGTCCGTGTTGAGGGCTTCCTACTGCTCAGCAGAATCTGTTGGACAGAGTGCGAGCATTGCTGCTCTGCCTGGGTGAACCATGGAGCAGCCACGCCGTGAGGTGGAGTGATTGCAGGTCGGGGTGACGCAACCGGCCGTGGTCCTGAGAGATGAGATCCGGACATAATGGAAGCGGGATCGGTGTCTGAACCGAGAGTTCCAACAGTGTGGTGTACCAATGTTGTCTCGGCCACGCTGGAGCGACCAGAATTACCTGTGCCTGGTCTCTGCGCAATTTGAGCAGTACCTTGTGGACCAGAGGAAACGGAGGGAAGGCATAAAACAGGTGGTCTTTCCAGGGAAGGAGAAACGCATCCGAGAGGGAGCCCGGAGCTCGACCTTGTAGGGAGCAGAACACGTGGCACTTCCTGTTGTCTCGGGATGCAAACAGGTCTATCTGGGGAAACCCCCACTTCTGGAAGATGGAATATATGATGTCCGGACGGATAGACCACTCGTGCGTCTGGAAGGACCTGCTGAGTCGGTCCGCTAGAGTGTTCTGGACTCCAGGGAGGAACGATGCCGTGAGATGGATTGAGTGGGCGATGCAGAAGTCCCACAGGCGAATGGCCTCTTGGCATAGAATTGACGAACGTGCTCCTCCTTGCTTGTTGATGTAAAACATGGCCGTGGTGTTGTCGATGAGAACTAACACACATCGGCCACGTAGGAGGTTGAGAAATGCCTGGCACGCCAGGCGCACCGCCATCAGTTCCCGAACATTGATGTGCAGGGCTAGCTGGGGTGCAGTCCACAGGCCCTGGGTATGGTGTTCGTTGAGATGGGCGCCCCAACCCAGAGATGAAGCGTCTGTGACCAGGTGCAGAGAGGGTTGTGGGGCGTGAAATGGCATCCCCTCGCAGACCAGGCCGGGTTGATGGCCGGTCCACCTTCTCCTACCACCTCGCCCTCGCCTCCGGGCCGAGTCTTGTCTCTGACGAGGCGGGGGGGGGTAGAAGCGCTGCGGCCTAAATGGTCTGCGCTGAGGGCCCACAACATGCATCCCCAGGGAGCGCATGATTGTTCTCGAGTCCTTGAGGCTCTGCAGGCGAGAGTCCGTCTTGTCCGAGAACAATCCATGTCCCTCAAAGGGCAGATCCTGTAGGGTTTGCTGCAGCTCCGGAGGCAAACCCGAAACTTGAAGCCAGGAGATCCTTCGCATAGCGATACCCGAAGCCAGGGTCCTCGCAGCTGAGTCTGCTATGTCCAAGGAGGCCTGCAAGGAGGTCCGAGCCACCTTCTTACCCTCCTCTACCATGGCTCCAAACTCTTCCCTGGACTCTTGGGGAATCAACTCCTTAAACTTCCCCATAGAGTTCCAGGAGTTAAAATTGTAGCGGCTCAGTAGCGCCTGTTGGTTCGCCGCTCTAAGTTGCAGCCCTCCGGCTGAGTAAACCTTACGGCCAAACAAATCGAGCCGCTTAGCCTCTTTTGATTTAGGCGCTGCAGCCTGCTGGCCGTGGCGCTCTCGTGCGTTCACTGATGCCACCACCAGTGAACACGGTTGGGGGTGGGTATACAAGTACCCGTAGTCCTTAGACGGGACAAAGTACTTCCTTTCCACCCCTCTCGCTGTGGGTGGGATAGAGGCAGGAGTTTGCCATATCGTATCCGCATTGGTTTGTATCGTGCGGATCAGGGGTAACGCTACCCTCGATGGGGCATCCGCTCCGAGGATATTCACGATCGGGTCGTGCACCTCCACTATCTCCTCCGCCTGCAGGTCCATATTACGGGCCATCCTGCGCAGAAGATCCTGGTGGCGGGCACATCGTGCACAGGCCCACCTCCAATAGATCTTGGAGGTCGCCTTGTGTGTGTGTGATCGCCGTGTGTGTGTGTGTTTGCGCGTGCCCGCTCCTCTCCTCATTCTCTTTCCCCCGGTGTATCCCAGCTGCTGGGTGCGTGTCCCCCTCCCTCTACCCCGCTCCAGTGCCAGGGGCAGCTGCACCCTCATCTCGGTGAGCTGCTCGGCATTTCTACCCCGCCCCTTCGCTCGGCAGCGCAAGGACCAGGCTGAGGCAGATGCTGCAGGGATGAAGGGGGGGAGGAGGGAGTTAAGAGAAGAGGTCCGTGCAGGAAAGATAAATCCCAAACTGGTGGGCGCTGACCTGGGAGCCCCCAGGGGAGTGCAATGGGATGGAGGAAAAGCCAACAGCCACCCCCAGCACTGAGACACAAGACCTGCTCCTGGTCTTCGCCACGGCCCCTAGGGGATCTTCCTCCGACAGCTTCCCCCAGGGAACTTTTGAATGGGACGAAATATCACTATAGCCAGCAGAGAGCCCTCAGGCCAGGCTTGGGAAAGTTTGAGTGTAGCGAGCTCCCAGATCACGGGGACCCCGTCTATTTCTTCCTCTTCCACAGCTCTGCGTTGTAACCCCCCGAGTTGATACTTTGCTGGGAGGAGTTTATCACCTGGGAGCAGAGAGTCACCGCTTGGTACCTCTCCCATACCATGAACAAGCTTCTGCTTGCTTCCAGTTTAAATCGGCACTATAAAGGAGAGACTCTGCTTCCACTGAGATTTTAGCCCTTGAGACTCACGAGATTATTGTTATGTTTGTCACAGACTGATCTGAGGTCTCCTGGTTATCTATCAGCTATGACATTACCCTTGGGCCAGTTTCACAAGTGGTTAATAGGTGGATGCCCCTGCAGGGTAAAATGTATGGCCAGTATGCACCAATCAATAGCTACAGGACCATCCATCTGCCACCCTTCCTCCCCCGGCCAAAAAAAGTCAGAATAATACAAATATTCAAGAAGCAAGAATAATAAATTGGTTTGGGTCACAAACATTTGAAGCCAAAGGCTGTATCGTTAAAACTGCTCAAGTATGGCATTCCTCCCATAGTTTATAGGCCGTAATCCTCCTTGAATCAGAAGCACTGTCGCTGAACTGACTTATTTTTAACGCCTTTCCCTATTAAAGTGGCATAATACAAATTTGACAAATAGATACATTACTGAGTTCCCCAGAACTCTGATTGCAGCAGTATCCATCATGCCAGTCTTCTCTAGGGCGTTCATGTCTCTACAAGACTCAGAGTATAACTCTAAATCTCATCTGCTGTTTCAGTCTGAGCTTTGTAGACCACTCGCCACCACTGTGGCCTAGCAAAACTGTTGTTGAGTAATAAGAGACATTGGGCCAAATCCAAAAAATCCAGTTGCAAATTGTGCTTAAATCACACAGTACCGTTTCATTGCCTTAAGAGCACAATCCTGAAACAATACAAAACAGGTAAGTAACTTCATTCATGCAAGTATTCTACTCAGACTTGTCACCTGCGTAAAATGACTCATTAGCTTAAGTAGTTGCAGGATTGGGGTCTAATACTACTTAGGAAAGCAAGGGTTTGCAGGATCAGGTCCCCTTTTAGTAGAGAATCCAGATAGCCTCGGGGTCACTGCTTATTTACATGACCCAGCTCTCTTCCTTTAGTGCGTGGAACATTTCGTACATAAAACACCACCATCTACCCCTAAGCCTGTACAAATACTTTCTATTCTTCTCATGTGGAAAATAATCATTTCGCAGGATTCCTTCCAATCCCTATGGGAAAAAGAGCTTGAACACTTTCTTCCACGCGGCGCTGAGACAGTAAGGAATATTATGGAAAATAGTACCACATGCCTTTCTTTAGGTATCTAAATATTTTGCATGGGATTCTTTTTCCCGAGTTGTTACAAAGTGCTCAAACGGGGCCAGATCCATGGCCCATAACTTGAAATCAGTGGGAACCTTCCAATGACCAATGAGTTTCGATCAGGCCCTAAATCAATACATTCTGTGAAACAGGTAGAACCTATTTTGATGACACAAGAAACTCCACTCCAGGAATTATTGTATTGTACCCACAAATCTGATTCCTAAGAAGCAGTCTCTAGGAAATTAATATCAATCTGTTAATATCAATCTGTCAACTGCATACACTTATTAGCTATCACTTTCCACCTGAGGCAATCACTGGTAACTTTCTTGACTGACGTTTATTGCTTTCTTAGAAAGGAGTCTAGCTATGCCATGGCACCCACTTTCTGTGCACTCAGCGCTAATGCTAACAGATGTGGCATTTTTATGAGAGGCTTCTTGAAATCCAGAAAGAACAACATTTCCGTTGGTGGGATACAACAAAAATTGTTGTGTAGAGGAACTCCTTTTCTTGAAGCCTTCTAGAGCTCCTGCATCTATTCTGTAGGGTCATGACCTCCTATGTATTTGTTGTAACCTACACCGCACATTGTTTGAACATTGTGTGTGACCATTTGGCCCTCAGAGTTGAAGCTGACATTTGAACAGTTTGAAGTGTCAGGATTGTAGCAGTTCTGAACTTTACTAAACAAACACACTCGAATGCAGCTCACTGCTGACAAAACATACCACCAACCAACATGGACAGGATTAAATAATAGGAGAGGTTACAACAGGCGAATCTAAAAGGAGAATCTGCACAAACTCAGAAGTTCTAAAGTGTGCAACACAGGGAAGTAATACAGTACATGAAAGTTATGTCAAAACTTGTCTATTACATGTTAATTAGAGAGAGAGAGTGAGGGGAAGGAATCAAAGTTACATGACAAACAAACAACATATTCATACTACGAACAGCTATAGCCAATCTAAATATAGATATGACAAGAAAATACCTGTGGGGAAATGGTTGTTTCACAAAAATACATCACCATAAGCAGGATTGTTTCAGTGCAACAGGAAAAGGCCTGACTGTCAAAATAGCCCCATCTCTTGGGGGGCACTTCCTTTATTCCCCTTCAAGTGCAGGGGCACTTCCTGTCTGAAAGGCTAGTCCTTCACTCTTAATGAAGAGCAATTGCATTAGGTCTGGAGTTAGTGACTCTCCCTTAGCCCTCTCATGGCTCGCTTGTGGCAACTTCTCCTCCCATTCCTTCCCTGCTCAGCATAAAACAGACTTGGAGTGCAGTATTTAATACTTATTTGGTCATTTGGTGATAATTTCTCTGTTCCCAAAGG
The DNA here is from genome assembly GCF_013100865.1 of Trachemys scripta elegans. Classification (NCBI taxonomy): domain Eukaryota; kingdom Metazoa; phylum Chordata; order Testudines; family Emydidae; genus Trachemys; species Trachemys scripta. The sequence continues at coordinate 43,219,870 of NC_048300.1, read as the reverse complement.
ATTACCACAGTGGGATTTCACTATGGGGGAAAATTCTACTCAGAGTTTTTGGACCCCTGTCAGAAACACAGCATCCCAGACCTAATCACAAAGGAGAGGCAGGATGCTTGGCAGAGCAAGGCAGGATAAGCAGCTGGGCATGTTTTGCTACATGCATACATATCTATGCACCATCTTCCTCCCAGTGAAAGGGAGTGCAGCTCTGGTGCTGAAGTAGTGGTTGTGAAGTGGTTTATTTTGCTTTTTTGCAACCTGGAAGAGGATTTGCACTTGAAGTGCCATGTATTTCCTTACAAATTCCTTAACTTTGATGGGACTATTCACATACTTAGAGTTCCACATATGCTTAAATGCTTTGATGGATCAGGGCCTTAGACCATGGGCTATGTGCTAGGTATAGGATTCAGGCTGTGTGTTGGAGGATATACCATCTGGCCCTATAAACATAGTGAAGCTTCTGTATAGCAGGAGTGGAAATGCATAGAAACAACTTGAGGCTTTCGGAAAAGGCCAGACCCTAGATCCCTTTGAAGTCAATTGCAAAACTTAAATGAAGTTTCATTACAGCTGAGTTAAATATAAGCAAGTTCTACTGTACTTGGTTTACAAAGTTAATTTTAAACCTCATTTTATTCATTCAGTGGGTCTTTTTTTAAAGTAGTCTGTCTCTAGGTTTCTTTGGAGAAATTAAGAAGTACCTGTCAGGTCTAAGGATGGCTAATGAGAACGTTGGGGCCATATTCTGCCATTAAAGTGTTAGTCATATCCTTCCATGGAAATCTGCATTAATAAAAAATTAATGACCTAGGGCTTGTCCCTCCCACGTGCAGATGGGATGGATATAGGTTGTTCTCAGAAGCTGTGTAGGCAGAAACCTCACAGTGCAGTTCAGATAGGGGTGCTCTCAGTTTGGTGCACTGCAAACTGTACCTGGATTTTCTTTCAAATGCACATGTAGCCAAAATAAGGTACAGTGGGGCACATTGGGCATGCCCATCACAATGGTCCTAAGCCTTCATCCACAATCTGGAAATTCTTATGCCTGCTAGGAACTGGAGTGCAGCCAGCACCACTCCCAATTTACCTGGCTGCTAAATGGTGTTGCACCGAGCTCAGCCACTCCCATCTCCTATAACGTCTCTCCTAATGCACCGCTACTATCCCTCTGAAGGAATGAGCCCATCAATTCTCATGTATGTTATGAAAAACTTACTGCACTAACTTATTGCATCAACCAATGGCCAATGTTTAAAATCAGACTATATTTAATTGTAATATTTTACTGAGGAAAAAACACGTTGAGAATAGATATCAAGGAGTAACACCTCAATAACAGTAATTATTATACCCATGTGTCTGATTTACAGTGTGATAAATTATTTGCAAAGCAGCTACATCAGTTTTGCACTGCCTACCGCTTGGCTGGCTGCGGACCCAGCCAATCCTGGGCTTAACTCACGGCCAATCACTTGCTGGTGGTTTATCCAAGTCCTCCGTAACACCCCGCTTAAACAGTACAGAACTCTCTTGCACACGTCTCCTCTCCCAATTGGTACCTTTATTCAACCCCTCTGCTTGGACTACACGTGTCTAGGTTCCTTCACAGTTAAATTTAAAAGGTGGAAACAAGATGTGTCTGAAAGGGGATGAGAGACTTCTAACCCTGGCCTAATGAGGTGGTAAAATAAACATACTCACCTCCTTGGATTTTCAGTCTCAGATCCTCAATCAGCTCACAAGCTTGTATCCCAGACGAGCCCCCAAACTGAAGGACATAAATCCACACCGTGTAGAAGTCAAGCATAGGAGTTTATTACGTACAGCGCTGACAGAGTGTCACCTCGCTTATCAGGCTCAGAGACACTGTCAATCAATTAATTACACTGGGTTATATGGGTTTTCCATGGTGGGGGAAACTGATGGGGGTAGGCAGTCCCAAACCTCCGGATAGGCCTAGCACAGCAAGACAAGATAGCCCAGTAGCCAATGGTCAAAGGTTACATACTGTCTCTGCCCATGGTTTCAAATTAATAATTTAACATTTAATTAGTACTTTAATGAAATGTATTAGTATAAAATATATATATATGTTGAATTCAATTTGGGGTCCATAGGAATGAAGTAGCTCCTCTGATCATCTAACAGGTACATTCCTAGGGATTACAGCCAGGAAACAGTGAAAGTATATGGCAATAAGGATTGTCTTTCAAGTTCCTTCTTTGTGTTTTTAAGGCAGGCATTGGTCCCTGGGAAAGGGAAGTGGGAGAAGGCTATATTTTATACTGACATGCCAACCTTTCATAACCTCAAGGTTGGTCTGTGGGAAGAAGTTCTCCCTACAGAAGAAACTAACACGACAGCAACAGGGCTTCTTTGTTCCATTTGCAACTTTGAACAAGACACAATTATTCAGTTATTGCTCCAACATCTGGCATTTTGCTGACTATGCTTAACAAACAAAGCAAGGTTATCTTTTGTTTATTCTGCTTTCTCTTAGCTAGGCCTCTGGCCTCTTGACCAGACTCTGGACTTTGGGCCTCTAAAAGCTGACACAATCCATATACCAAGTTGTTATGCAAACAGTACATGGATTTTAACCCTTCAGTCGCTGTCAGTGCTGCCATAGGCATAGTTGTTGATGCTGCTGAAGGTGTTTGTGCCACAGCCAACACGGTCGAAGTAAGCAGCGGTGGCGGTATCTCAGCAGCTGGACGCGGTGCCTCACAGAGCATTGGAACTGCGGATCCTTAAGGGGCTGAAGGTGGCACGAAGGTAGCCGAAGCTACCGATGTTGCTGCTGAGCACAACCCCTGGCTTCATCCCTGACTTTGATGGAAGGCCCAAGGCATCCAAAAGGGCCACTGCGTCGGGTTCTGCCACTGCGGAGGCCATGGTGCTGTGTGGGCTTATCTCTCTCTACTGCTCCTACTTCTGCCGGAGCAATAGGAGTTGGACTCCGACTCCAAGATCTCCAAAAAAGAAGACCAGGGAGGAGCTGTGCTGCGAGGCACCAAGCTTCAAGAGCTAGGGGACCGACTGGGCTCTTGTTCCAGGACTACTGGCGGTGGGGGCTTCTGTGGAGAAGTTGAGCGCCTAGACAGCATGGCCGGCTTTTCTCTTGATTGTACTTTGGGGCGGGCTGGTGCTGTGGGTTCATCCCTCCTTGGAGGTGAGAACGGCGCCGTGAGGCATAAAGTCCTGAGCTGCCTCAAATGCCTCCAGGGTCAATGGGAGCTGCAGATGCAGACTCGACGGATCCAGTGAGCGGGCTGGGCCCAGACTCAACTATCCCACTGGGGCAGGAGTTGACATGACCCTTAAAGGCTATATGGTGCTATGGCCCAACTGGGGTCTCACAGTCATCGACTCTTAAGACTTGGCCAAGGGAGAACGAGCCCTCTCCGGCTTCTTTTTCTTCTGAGACACCGGTGCCTACCCAAGGAATGGACTCGGGAGGAGCCATGACAGTGCCAAGAGTCTTGTGAAGAGTCCTTTCTCGGCACCGGTTCCAGGAATGATGGAGCCGGGGCACTCTGCAAAGAGGAAGAGGTGCTGGGCGTGGGATCCCCCGATCTCGGGTCTGAGTGGGAACACAGAGCTGCCTCCATGAGCAGCACTTTGAACCACTGCTCCCTCTCCTTCAAAGTTCTGGGGCGAAACTTGCAGCAGATTCTGCAACGGTCGTTTTGGTGACCCTCACCTAGGCAGCTTAAACATGCGATGTGTGGGTCACTTTTTGGCATGCGCTTGGTGCAGGCCTCTCACTTTTTGAACCCCGGGGACCGTGGCATACCACGGCTCTGGACAGTCGGGGAGGGGGGGAACCCCCAACACACTCTAAACTAACTAAAAACTACTACTAACTAGAGAAGAACTATAAAATGAAACAGATAGAGGTGCTTGCTAAAGCAAGGACTATGGGATGTTCCAGCTAACCATCACTGGTGGTAAGAAGGAACTGAGGGGGTGGCAGGTCGGCAGGGCTCTATATTGAATGACATGAAGGCGCAATTCCAGAGGGCGCCCAGGTGACCTGACGGATGCTGCTACGGGAAAAGTCTTCCAGCTGCCATGCACATGCACGTGCGCACACCTGATTGGAATCAACATGAACCAGCCCTGAAAAAAGAACTATTCTTACTAACCTGGTTTGGGTTGGAAGGCAAAAGTCTCTACCATTAATGATTAGCCTGATCCAGCCTTGACAGTGTGCAATGTAGCTGTAGACCAGTCCTTGCAGACTTAACATCCCGCTTCAGCTGAAATATGACGGGGTGAAGAAAATCCCAGTAGCCAACACCAAAGAATGTTATGTAAGGAAAAGTATCTAACAATTATTTGGTCAGAAATAAAAGCTGAAATGGAGCTGTTGGGAGTGTACAGGAGGCATAAGGTGTTAGAAATCACAAAATCCAGATCCTTTCTTGCTATAATTGCTCACAAGAATGTGGCAAAGAAAACGCCCGAAGGAAAAAAAAAACAGCATTAAATGCAAAGCTGCTTTTCATTCAAGATATCCAACTTTTTAGCCACTAGCTGTAGCTCAAATTCAAATGATGGAAACTAGTTAAAAGTGGTCTAGAACATCAATAATCATAGAAATGTAGGACTGGAAGGGACCTCAATAGATATCTAATCCAGTCTTCTACACTGAAGCAGAACTAAGTATTATCTAGACCATCCCTGACAGGTGTTTGTCTAACCTGTTCTTAAAAACCTTCAATGACGGAGATTCCACAACCTCCCTAGGCAATTTGTCCCAGAGCTTAAATACCCTTATAACTAGGATTTTTTTTCTAATGTCTAACCTAAATCTCCCCTGCTGCAATTTAAACCCATTACTTCTTGTCCTGTCCTCAGTGGTTAAGGAGAACAATTTATCATCCTCTTCTTTATAACAACTGTTTACATACCTGAAGACTGTTATGTCCCCCTCAGTCTTCTCTTCTCCAGACTAAACACACCCAATTTTTTCAATCTTTCCTCATAAGTCACGTTTTTTAGATCTTTAATAATTTTTGTTGCTCTCCGCTGCACTTTCTTCAATTTGTCCACTTCGTTGCTGAAGTGTGGTGTCCATAACTCTCCACAATACTCCAGTTGCTGAATAGCTCAGTGCTGAATAGAGTGGAAGAATTACTTCTTGTGTTTTGCTTACAACACTCCTGATGTTATTTCTTTTTGACTTTCTCAGAAGAATTGAGGACCCTAATTGATCACTGCTGACCAAAACTACTGATAGGTTATTTTTCAATTATATAATAAATAAATCCAAGCCACTCATACTTTTAAGAATCAGTAGTAGCAGTGTATTGAGAATTACTTAACACTAGGCTGGAAGAATAAAAACAAGTACTTATCTCAGTGCAAATCAATGGAAAAACAATTCTGCCTCATTTGCCTCAAAGGTGTAGGACAATGAAACCCAAAATGTAGAACACGTTAATCTGGTCTGGATGGATTGCCTACATGTCTGTAAATTAAATGTTTGTCTTTTCAGCAATGTTATTAGAAGCATTTACATCATGTTCCACACACACTCTAAGTGGCACCCTTCAAGGAACTCACAACTCTCAGAAGACACCACTTTGTGTGTACAGAATAGTGAGAGCAGACTCTCACTAATCTGTCATCTTTCTACTTAATTTATAAATTGGAACAAGGAGAGGAGAACACTGAGGGCTGTGGATTTTGCAGTGCACATATCAATCTCAGAAGCATTCACATAAAGATCTGAAAGCTTGAATTATGAATATAGACTGATTTGTCAGGCATTCAAAGAAGACAAAACAATGCAAATACATTTGAGGACACTGAATTGTTTTAAAGTTACCCTCTAGCTTTTCAAAGTGCTGTTCAGTTTCGGAGCACATTACACACTGAAATGTTTTATATATAACTGTACCATCTTTGGAACCGCAGTCTTAACAGTTCCATTTTGATGCAAATCCAGGAATGTACCTAGGGTTTATAAAATCAATTTCAGTACTATCATGGTTGAGATTATATTGTAATCCAATTTAATAGAAGATAACCAAATAAACACTCATCAGCATTGCCAGAAAGTTAAAAAAAATTTTTGAACAACTGAACTCTCCACAGAGGATTGAAAGCCTTAGTACATCTTGCTTAATAAGATGTACTGTTGCTAGGTAGGACATGTTTTCCTTCATAGTAGTGAAAGGAATTAAAGCCATTACAAGGGTCAAGTTGGCCTAAGTCCTAATGAACAGGAACATGAAGCAGGCAGGCAAAACCAGTCACAGGGGCAAATCTATAGAGATGGTGCCAAGAAGGGCTGTAATCTACACCGAGGGGCAATAAGAAGTTTTTCTCCAGGATAGGGCACATTTACCTTGTTCTGACAAGTTTTCATTTGTAAAATGAGCACATTTGTAACTTATAATGCAAAGAAAATCCAGTTTAGTACACATGGTCTAATTCCCTCCCGGATCTTCTTCTAAGGATTGTAGGACTATGTGGAATTATATTCCAATGTACATGTCTGAATCTGGCCAGATTTGGATATAGATAGCAGCTCCACCTAATATATTATTAACATTTTCTCCTTAATATGTGACACAATTGTGTGCAATCAATACCAGCAGCAGACAATAAAGAGAAGCAGAAACATCAACAAGATGGATGGTGTTAAGGCATTTCTTCCCCTTCTCAAGAAAAATCCTTACAGGACTAGTAAATTCTTGTGAACAGTGTGATATATAGCTTGCATTAACTACTGCAGTGGTGTACACAACAGGGCAGCCCAGTGTTCCCTTTGAATACTGGCGCTTCAAAAAGCAGCATAGGATGACGTTTAGTAAATGCGTTTAGTTCAGTTGAGAGCTATATATGTATACTGTTGGACATGAATGAACTGAGTTACTAGGTGGGCTGTAGCTGTTATGGCAAATGTTGAAAAATCATGATATGTGGAGAAAGTGAATAAGGAAGAGTTATTTATTCCTTCACCTAACACAAGAACCAGGGGTCACCCAATGAAATTAATAGGCAGCTGGTTTAAAATAAATACTTCTTTACACAGTGAACAGTCAACCTATGGAACTCATTGGCAAGCGATGTTGAAATCCAAAACTATAAAGGGGTTCAAAAAAGAACTTGATACGGTCATGGAGGATAGTCCATCAATGGCTATTACCCAAGATGGTCATGTTACCAGATGTGCCAGTTACTTTGGGGTATACTCATTTATTAGGGTCACTCTTCTGGGCGGGGGGAAGGAGGGAGGGTTCTGTAATTCTATTAATGTGTTGCTTATGTCACTTGTGTGTTCATATGGAGCTCTATTTTTCCCTTCTGCAAGTCCCCTTCCCAATGGAGCTACCCTGCAGGACCTAGGTTTCCCAGGGCTGGGTTCCTCCAGCCCTAGAATTAGATGAACACGCGCACACACACACACACACACACGCACTAACAGAGCAAGTCTGAGCGGACCGGGTCAATCAGCACCCTCCAGCTGATCCCCTCATGTGTCCCTGTACTCAATGGGCTGGGTGAAGCAGCACTTTCAAGCTGGTACCCTTATGCGCCCCTGGTCTCAATAGGCTAGGTTGAGCAGCACTTTCAGTTGCCCCCCACCCTTATGTGCCCCATGTTTAACATGTCCCTATCCCACTTTCACTTTACAATTGTACTGGTAGTAACTCACTTAATGAGCAAACCCCACAGTATTTTTGGGCGCTACAGGGATCTTTAGCTTAGGTAAAAGAAGCGTTGCTGCAGAGTAAATGGGGGAAGCTGAAAACACAAAAGAGTAAAATTCAGAGAGAGAGAAAGAGAGAGAAGCAACCAGGTGTACCATAAAAGTTATTTATTGAATAATAATGATAACTGCACAAGGAGGGCTAAACAAACATAACATTTACATTTTAAAGGTTAATACCTGAGGTCGAAAAGAAAACAGAGAGAAAGAGGGGGGGTCTCACCCACTCCATGAGGCTTGAACTGGTCAGGGTTCCCAGATGACGGTGTTAGCGGAGGGTTCTGAATGCTGGAGACAGGCAGAGTCCCCAGCACGATCAGTCAGGAGATGGAGTTCCAGTGGAACTGATGCATAGTGTGGATCTAAGCATCAGAATCCTGACTAGAGAGTGAGTAGGGATTTTTGTAGAGAAATTACAATGGTTCAAGGGAGAACACTAGATTTGTTTATAGGTAAGCTGATGACTCAAGGGTTTTCTTTAGACTAGACAATAGGAGCTGATCACTCTTGGCTATGGGTGGTGTTTTCTTCCAGGGAGCTCACAATGCAACTAGGCTGCTTCAGTATTTGGATATCAATTAAGGATTCATTGCTAGAATTGGTCTGATAATTGCTGAGCTGGGTGTGTGCAGACATAGGTTCATTAGCATCTGGAGCAGAGATTCCCATGGTGCAGTGTTTCCCTGCTTTTTCTGGTCCCAGAATTCAGTGTGGTTCTCTGTTCTCCATTCTGAATGTAAATTGAGATGTCTTCCTGTCCCATCTTTCAAGCAGATGAGGCTAGGGGAGTTGTCTTTGCTCTCCATTCTGTATGCTAATGGAGATGTCTTAATCTTATCACCCTTGTCAGGAGGGGTCTAGGTGTGTCTCCCAACGCCCTTCACTGCTCTCTGCAAGTTTTCTTTTTCTGATGGGTTTTGGTTTAAGCAGAGGCTGGAGGGGGGTGGGGTGTCTTTCATGAGTCTGGCTGGATACTGCACCCTGGTTCTCCAGGAACACAGAGGTGTCTGGTATCAGTACTGTTGTAGATGGGCAAAGGAGGGCTGTTGCGTCTCTCCATGATACCATGGAAGCTGAGAGTTTACCTGCTGGGACATCTGCCCAACTTGCTGAACTAGTGGCCCTGACTCATGCACTCGAGCTGGCAAAAGACAAATGGGTTAATATCTTTACTGATTCAAAGTATGCTTTTGGGGTATTGCATGCTCATGCTGCTTTGTGGAAGCAAAGGTGAATGCTAACAGCCCAAGGCTCCCCGGTTAAGTATGGGTCTCAAATTCTCCGGCTGTTAGAAGCAGTACAACTCCCTGCAGCAGTATCAGTGGTACATTGCAAAGCCCATCAAAGGGAAGATCAAAATGTAACCAAGGGCAATGCCACAGCAGACAGGGAAGCCAAGCGCACTGCTACCCTGAAGTCACCAACAGAGGAGAATGCCCAAATGCATGCCCTTATCCCATCAGTAGGTGAGCTTGAAGCTCCTCAGTACTCCCATGAGGACAGAAACCTGGTTGACAGGCTTGGTCTCCGGAAAAGGAGGGATGGCTTTATTCCACAGAGGGAAAAATCCTCTTGCCCAAGGGCCTGATTCAACCAGTGTTGCAGAAACTGCATCAAACCACACACGCAGGCAGAGAGGCTCTTACCCAGCTTATGGATAAGTATTTTCTAACCTCTGGACTTAAACCCCTAGCATCACAGGTACAAGCTGAATGTTTAATCTGCCAAAAGAACAATCCTCGACCAGGAGTAGCAATGTTGCCAGACACTCTGGAACCTACCCCAGGCCCAGGATTGGTGTGGCAAATAGACTTTACTGAGTTTCCCAGGACCCAAGGGTATAGGTACCTCCTCGTCTTGGTGGATCGATTCAGTGGATGGCCTGAGGCCTTCCCATGTTGTAACAACACTGCCAAAATGGTGGCTCTTAAGTTTGTCAAGGAGATCATTCCTCGCTCGGCCTCCCCCAGTGGATGGAATCTGATAACGGAACACACTTCACATCTCAAGTTGTTCAAAAGATATCAAGTGCTCTGCAAATCCCTGGAAGCTCCACACACCATGGCGACCACAAGCCAGTGGAGTAGTGGAACGCACAAATCAGACACTCAAGTGACACCTCTCAAAGGTCTGTCAGGAGGCCTCTCTTAGGTGACCTGATGCTTTGCCCCTTGTGTTACTCCGCATTCGTGCTCTCCCCAAGGGCAGGTTAGGGCTTAGTCCCTTCGAGATTATGTTTGGAAGGGCATGGCCTCTGAATGGTACACTGGTTCTGGCAGGAGAGTGGGAGATGGGGTGTGGTTTCTTGTCTCAGTACATGTGCTCTTTGTCCGCTGTTCTTTCTTCTCTTCACAGATACACCAAAGATTCACAGCCTCTTCTGCTGGATACCCTGGTCCACTCCTTGCAGCCAGGCGATTTTGTACTCATGCAGACCTGGAAGGACGAACCTCTCGAAGAGAAGTGGAAGGGACCCCACACTGTCCTGCTTGTTTCCCACACAGCGGCAAAGGCCGAAGGACACAAGAACTGGATTCATCACTCTCGACTAAAAGCAGTACCCACTCCTGAACAGTGGACTGTCCAGCCTGCAGAGAAGACTGCCAGTGATGATTTGGGACTTAAGTTGTTATTCAAAAGACAGTAAGGGTCGTTGGGAATGCTTTGTGATATCTCTGAACAGCCATAGCACACTCCCCGCGAAAACCCTGAACATTGGTTTTATCTATTCACAGAAGGCTGACCTAACCTATGGTCCTGTTCCTTTTATTTTTTTTATTTGTTTGGTGTCAATAATTCTTATCTTTTGGGCATTTGGGTTTGTGGTAATAGTGTCTACAAATGGCTCCCTCATGGTTGGCATGGTAGCTGTTACAAAGGCTATCTCGCTCCTCCCCTCCGTGTTCTCACTCAGGCTCCCTCAGGTCGCCCTAGGTACTATCGGTCCTTGAGAGCTACCATTGAACCCATCGGTGAAGGAGACAGGTTTGGGATGATATTCCTCCCTTCCTATGGGGTAGGACGGCTAACCCAACTCTACAGACAACTTTATAAATTTTTCACTCAGTTTGCCAATGATACCCTGGCCATAGAGAAAAGCATAAGTTCTGAGCTGTACCAGCTTCAACTGCTGGCTTTGCAAAACCGCCAGGCCCTAGATTATGTGTTAGCCTCACGGGGCGGGTCTGTGCCATCTGTAAACTGATGACTCAAGGAGGTTCTTTTTAAGCTAGACAATAGGAGCTGATCACTCTTGGCTATGGGTGGTGTGTTCTTCCAGGGAGCTCACAATGCAACTAGGCTGCTTCAGTATTTTGGGATATCAACCGAAGATTTATTACTAGAATTGGTCTGATAATTGCTGAGCTGGGTGTGTGCAGACATAGGTTCATTAGCATCTGCAGCAGAGATTCACATGATGCAGTGCATCCCTGTTTTTCTGGTCCCACAGTTTAGTGCGGAATTCTGTTCCTCATTCTTTATGCTAATCCCTGTCCCATCTTTCATGCAGTTGAGGCTAGAGGAGTTGTCTCTGTTCTTCATTCTGTATGCAAATGGAGATGTCTTCATCTTGTCACCCTTGTCAGGAGAGGTCTAGGTTTGTCTCCCAATGCCCTTCATTGTTCTCTGCAAGCCTTTTCTCTGATCGGTTTTGGTTCAAAAAGAAACTGGTGGTGCGGGGTGTCTTTCATGAGTCAGACAGGCTATATATTGCACCCTGATTCCCCAAAACAAAAAGCTGGCTGGTATCAAGTCCCCCCATTGATAGGGTGCTTGCGCTGGTTGAGCATCCCCATCACATCCTTCCTCCATGGTACCGGGTCTGATCTTCCATCCATGGCAGCCACTGCATCCGTCGTTGTATCCAACAAACCAGCAGAATCAGACCAATTGCTAGTATAATTTGGAAACCAATGATCACCAAATGGGGTGAAGCATGATATTTAAAAGAGCTGTTGCACTGGGGCTCCACCTAAGCAGTCTCCCACCAAGAGTGATGTCCTGTGTTTTTACCTTAATGGCAATGAGACCCATTCCCAATGAAATGGGGGTGTTGGTGTCACTAGGCATAGCTACCAGGTAACTCGGGGGAGTGGAAGACCATAAGTGCCGATGAAACTCCTGCGCTCTGGGTCTAAGTAACCCACAGTGACTCCACTTGTGAACTTTCACCTACTTCTATGCTAACTGCTTACATGCTTTACAGATATGTAAGGGTCAGCTTTTCTAGCAAAACTTGTAGTGATAATGTGGGGGGAAAGGGGGAGGGGACGACTGCGTAAGACTGTGTGCGTATGAAACTACAAGGTTAAAGATAGCAGATGAATGGGAATTTTTCTAACTGTAACTGCTTGAGGAGGGGGGGGAAGGAGGGATAGGGGTAAAAGTAACAGAACAAAAGTTTACAGAAACTGCTTGGACTATAAAAAGGAAAACTTGCTTATATGTGCGGTGCTTGATTTGAGACATGGCTGTCTCCCTGCACCACTTTGAGATCTCAAATAAACTTTGTTTCCTTCTCCACCCCTGGTGTGTCTATTGGTGCGGCGCACACCGGGTAACGAACCCTGTTGCCCCCTCGGGGCCCATCTGGGCCGGCAACAGGGGAAACCTCCTTCTAGAGCTCAGCATAGGCATTTAACTGTTGTACAGTGCATAAAGGCACAGTAAACTTCATATCACGACTAACAATGGTGGTTACATTATAGAAACGGCAATTAGCGTAAGGCCCCATGGGTCTTGAGGGTCAAGTGGTTTATGTTCCGTTCTTTGAGCTATGAAGAATGAAGCCATTTCGACAGGGTTTCCCATCTTTTTCATTCAGGATTTCTACCTGACACACACTGGGGCTGGCCCGATTCACCATAGAACAGCGGCCATCCCAGGTGCATGTAAAGAACTGCTTAGCAGTGACAGAGGCGGTGTTGGTTTTAGTAGGGATGGCTTCCACCCTGGATCTTACTAAAACAAAGTTAGTGGATTTATATACAGTTGAGGAACTTTGGCAGCTAGAAACTGAACCAAAATTCTCAGCACCTACACTGTTGCTTGCTACAGTTCAGAATGAATCATTGCCTATCTCAATCAACTCACTTCCACACCCTTCAGTTGCTGCAAACTGCTTGCAAAAGCTAGCATGAGGATTTATTCCTTCAGGTGCAGTTTTAGGCAACAATTAATTTTCCCCAGAAATGTTGTCCTTTCCCTTTTCAGCTAGGGGTTGCTCCACAGAAACATCTTCCTCGGTTTCAGTTGAGTCCAGAACAGCTTCTGAGACAACTTACATATCCTCCATCAGCATAAGCTGAGAGGCACATTCTGTCTGCTCCTCAGACAGAAGATTGGAGACAAACTCTCCCGCAACAGATAAACTGCCATTCTTAACAGTCATAAAGTTTGGAATTTCCTCCCCTTTGTCCCAGACAAACGTTTGGAGATTGGGGTAGCTCCTTCCATGAGCCAGTCATCACCCCAACAGACACAGTCTTAGTGTTAAGACAGCCTGTAACCTAATTATTCGATTTAGGTTATATTAGGAACACTTCTTTCCTGGATTTTAGTTGAGTCCAGAACCCCATCTGGCACAACTGACAAATCCTCTGTCAGCATAAAGTGAGAGGTACCTTCTGCCTGCTCCACAGATAGAACACTGGAGACATTTTCTCCCCCGGCAGTTAAACTGCTTTTCTGACTAGACAAACAGTTTGAACTTCCCTCCCCCTTGTCACAGACCACATGGCTGTTCACAGACAACCACTGGGAGAGTGGGATGGCTTTTTTAACAGGCAAATCACCACTCCCAAGAGACAAATCATGGGAGACAGTTTCTCCCTCATACCCGCTGAGCTGAACCTGTTTAGTGGTGGGTCTCCCTTCAGGGATCCTGTCCGCTGGCAATTGGGCTAACATCCCTGGGTTCCCCACTGTAGCCCTCAGAGTGGGTCTCCTCCATATGTCGCTCTGACATCTTGTGATCAGTTGGGGAGGCCCGTGGGGAACCGGGCACCCCTACTGATCGTCAGACTCCCAGAGCCTCCACTCAGAAGAGGAGGCAAGGATTGGGCTTTGCCAGGGAGTGGGTGTGGGGGATGCACTCTGTACCGGGGCAGTGGGTTGTGGGGGAGCTCCCTGCATTAACTCTGTTCTCCGCATGACCTGAGACAAAGCATTACTCACGATGCTCAGGGGCTGGTGATCATATTTTTCCATATCCGCTCCTAAATTCACCAGCTCCTTCCAAATCATGTTCCTAATACTCTCCTTGGGTCGGCGCTGCCCAGGGTTGTGGGAGGTAGGGGGATTAGAATTGGGAGAGCACCTGGCAGAGTGGGGACCATTATTTGTAAACATGATAGCCTGCACGGGCTCTGAGGTAGTCTTTCTGCTGACCTGTCTTTTTATGACACCAGTTTCTCGCAGCAAATCTCCTGCCTGTTTGATTTTTGTCACTAGTTCACCCCGGGTTAGATGTTCTAAATCCACAGTCACCATGGTCAATTTTGTCTGAGAATTTAGTCCTGCGTAAGTGCTCTGTACTAATTCATGTCCCTGATACTGGAAAGTGATAATTCCATTCTCTTCTGTCTGGGGTAATGAATCAGAGAGAGCTGCCGGCATTTTCTTTTGAATTAGGTAAGCTTCTGGGACCTCTCCTGGTTTCTGCTTTTCCATTTTGTACTGTTTCTTAGGGGAAGATGCAGACAGTAATATTTTAAGAGCATTTATCATCCATTCCCGGGGTCCAGTGGCAGGCCGCTCTCAAAAACCTATGTCTAGGTCTAGAGCATCGGCATCACAAAGAGAGGCACACAACTGAGCCAATTGGGTTAAGTCCATGCCATCAGCAGATGGGTACATTTGCCAAACACGGGCCAGCCATGCAATGGCTGTGTCACGGTTCAGTGGCCCCAGTCTCTCAGCAATCGCCTTGGCTTGACTAGGCGACCATAAAGATCTGAAAGCTTGAATTATGAATATAGACTGATTTGTCAGGCATTCAAAGAAGACAAAACCATGCAAATACATTTGAGGACACAGAATTGTTTTAAAGCTACCCTCTAGCTTTTCAAAGTGCTGTTCAGTTTCGGAGCACATTACACATTGAAATGTTTTATATATAACTGTACCATCTTTGGAAGCGCAGTCTTAACCCTTCCATTATGATGCAAATCCAGGAATTTACCTAGAGTTTATAAAATCAATTTCAGTATTATCGTGGTTGAGATTATATTGTAATCCACATTTTGTAGAAGACAACCAAATACTCATCAGCATCGCCAGAAAGTTTAAAAAATTGTTTTGATCAACTGAACTCTCCACAGAGGATTGAAAGCCTTAGTACATCTTGCTTAATAAGATGTGCTGTTGCTAGGTAGGACATGTTTTTCTTCATAGTAGTGAAGGGAATTAAAGCCATTACAAGGGTCAAGTTGGCCTAAGTCCTAATGAACGGGAACATGAAGCAGGCAGGCAAAACCAGTCACAGGGGCAAATCTATAGAGATGGTGCCAAGAAGGGCTGTAATCTACACCGAAGGGCAATAAGAAGTTATTTTTTCAGGATAGGGCACATTTACCTTGTTCTGACAAGTTTTCATTTGTAAAATGAGCACATTTGTAACTTATAATGCAAAGAAAATCCAGTTTAGTACACATGGTCTAGTTCCCTCCCGGATCTTCTTCTAAGGATTGTAGGACTATGTGGAATTATATTCCAATGTACATGTCTGAATCTGGCCAGATTTGGATATAGATAGCAGCTCCACCTAATATGTTATTAACATTTTCTCCTTAACATGTGACACAATTGTGTGCAATCAATACCAGCAGCAGACAACAGAGAGAAGCAGAAAATGCAAGAAGATGGATGGTGTTGAGGCATTTCTTCCCCTTCTCAAGAAAAATCCTTACAGGACTAGTAAATTCTTGTGAACAGTGTGATGTATAGCTAGCATTAACTACTGCAGTGGTGTACACAACAGGGCAGCCCAATATTCCCTTTGAATACTGGCACTTCCAAAAGCAGCATAGGATGACGTTTGGTAAATGCGTTTAGTTCAGTTGAGAGCTATATATGTATACTGTTGGGCATGAATGAACTGAGTTGCTAGGTGGACTGTAGCTGTCATGGCAAATGTTGAGAAATCATGCTATGTGGAGAAAGTGAATAAGGAAGAGTTATTTATTCTTTCACCTAACACAAGAACCAAGGGTCACCCAATGAAATTAATAGGCAGCTGGTTTAAAACAAATGAAAGGAAATACTTCTTCACACAGTGAACAGTCAACCTATGGAACTCATTGGCAAGGGATGTTGAAGTCCACAACTATAAAGGTGTTCAAAAAAGAATTCGATAAGGTCATGGAAGACAGGCTATTACCGAGGATGGTCAGGCATGCAACCCCAAGCTCTGGGTGTTCCTAGCCACTAACTTCCAAAAGCTGGGAGCATTGGCCATGTCAGAAGACCAGATATTGTGCTAGATGGACCATTGGTTTTGATCCACTATGGCCGTTCTTATGATAGGTCATCTCACTAATCATGGCAAAACCTAATTACTTCACTATTGCTCAATCCCGTGACAAATCTTCTATTGATTTCAATGGGAACAGGTCAGGTCCTCACTGTACATCAAGGGTTCTTTCATCCCCATATGTAACAACTTTGTCTCCTTTTCTTTATGCAGTTGTCCTGTATTACCCAAGCACTAGGTCACCAGGGTATCTCACAAGAGGTCCACTGAGCTAGCCTTGAGTGTCTCTACAGTGTGGTCACTGACATATTGCTCTTGGAGTACGTGTAACCCTATGGAGGTTTTGTG
>NC_048300.1:43132334-43203226 GCF_013100865.1 Trachemys scripta elegans | reverse complement strand
GCGGCTCTCCGGGGGTGGGGCTTTGGGCAGCATGACGTTCGGAGGGGCGGGGGCTTGGCGCGTCGGTCAGAGGTGGGGTAGGGGCTTGGCACGGCACGTCGGTTGGAGGGGGGGTGTGGCACTTGGAGGGGGCGGGGCTTCGGGCGGTGCGGTGCTGGGGGGCCGGGGGCTTGCTCGGGGGGTGGGGCTTCGGGCAGCGTGGTGCTGGGGGTGTGGGGATTTCGGCAGCGCTGGTCGGGGCGGGTTCAGCTGTGCGTCACTCACGGGGTGGGGTACGGCGGGGCGGCGCTCTTTTTTTTTGCCTGGGGCGGCAAAAAAGTTAGAGCCGACCCTGCCTCGACCTTCGCTTCTTAATCATTCATTTACCTGAGCAACGTCTTTTCCGTTCACCTTGCCCGCCGGTGACTCCTCCAAGCCATGATCACCTTCCACCTCTAGGGGGTTGAACAATGAGAGGCCGTCATACTCATCGGGGTGCCTCACAAGGGTTTTGGGGTTGGATTCCTATGTATCCATCAACGGTTGAGTGAAAAGGTCCTCCTTGGAACTGTCAGTGATGTAGCGCTTTCTCCACACACGTCCAAAGGTGCTCAGGTCTAAAACAAAGTCCGAAGTTCTCACGGGGGTGGTAAAGGAGTCCACCTTTCCTCTCAGCAGCCTTTCCACAATTTCTAAAACACATGTCCTTGGTAAGAGACGGCCTCTTCTGCCCGTAGCTGGGACTTCTGGGGTAATGGTGCTGCACTCTGACTGGCAGAGGGTGTTGGGAGGAGTTCTTAGAGGAGTAACACGACCCACTTCCGAACAGGTCACCCCGCCCTAGGACTCACCCTGACTGGTCAAATCTCCTCTCTGGGAGGTCCTATCAGGGCAAAACCCATGGTGATTGGTAGAGGGAAGTGGGAGGAGTTCTTACAGGGGTCACAGAAGGCACCTTGCTTATAATCATGTGGCTGCTTTGACCCCGGAAGTAATACCCCCTGGGGCGGGACTTCCTTTGACAGGTGGGCGGGGTTTGAGGGGTCAAGGGGTGGGGCTTAATGGGTCAAGGGACAGGGTTAGGGTTGGATTGACTTTAGGACCCTTATGTTACTAGCCTGCATGTAGTGACTCGGGGTGGCTCCCCTCCTGCCCAGCAGAGGGAGAGCTCTTACAGACACCCAAGTGGGCAGAGTCACCGACGCCTGTTCCCGCCCCCCGGAAGTCAAGGGGCGGTACAGGAAGTGTAAAAGCTGGCCGCCAGAGCTCAGTGAGGTCCAGCCACCGCAGGGAGCAGACGTGCGGCCGGGAGACCTCCGAGGCCCGAGGCTGTTGCCCTAACTATCTTGAGCTACCCCGAGCCCACTACGAGGAGGAGCCGCTGGAGCCCGTCCGCTCCTGTCATTGGGAGGAGCAGTCAGACCTGCCTCGCGCCAACTACGAAGGTGAGGAGCCCCCAGCGCCCCTCTGCCCCTGCTGTTACCCGGAGCAGCCGCCGGAGCCTCAGTGGCCGGATTTCCCCAAGGAGCTGCCAGACCTGCCCCCAAGCCCCGGACCAGAGGAACCGATGTTGCTGGACTGGCCCGAGCCCGGCGTGTTTCGGGCAGGATACCCCACTGACCAGCAGAGGTGATAGCCGCTGCCAGGGCCCCGGGCTGGAACGCAGTAGACTGGGTGGGCCTGCGTCCCCCCCTGCAGGAGGTGTAGGAGCCTGCGCTTACCCCAACTGGGATATTGTTTGCTCAGCCCCTGCACCAAAGGTCCTGAGCTGTGACTGTTTGTGCCCCGCCCTGATCCAGGGCTTGGGCCCTACCTGAACTTGCTGCTTGTTTGCTCAGCCCCTGCACCAGAGAGCCTGAGCTGTGACTGTTTGTGCCCCGCCCTGATCCAGGGCCTGGGCCTCCCAACTGGCTGTTATATTGTTGCTCAGTCCCTGCACCAAAGGGCCTGAGCTCCCTAACTCTATACGGTTGCTCAGCCCCTGCACCAGAGGGCCTGAGCCCTGAACTAACTGGTTGTTTGTTCCACCAGTAGTGAGTCGGTGTGGCTCCCCTCCTGCCCAGGAAGGTCGAGCCCCGGCATGAACCTTCTACACTGCAGTTATATCACTTCAGATCAAGATAACCTTTGGAAGATAAATAGTTTTCATGACTAGGAATGAAAACTATATGCTCACTATTTTTTGTCAAAATAATTTGTATAATACTTTGAACACTAAATCATTTTTACAGGTCTTGTTGTTAAACATTTCCTGAGAACTATGTCAGGAAAGCTATCTTGAAAGAATGGTCATATCCATTTTTATTTCACAACATGTTCGTAATATAGCTGATCGCTGTACAATGTTCTGTAAATAATTCTGTAGAAACTTGTTTGAGATAAAATTTAATAGAAATGCAGTTAAATACCAAACCACACATTATATTAGCAGTATTCCTTCTGTATATAGATGTTTCATTAAATTTCCAAAACACATTTCTGAGACTATTTATTACTAGAAGTTCACCTTGATCACCTTGATCGATTGGTCCTTCAGCCCTCGTCTCGATTGCACCAATCACAACACGTCTTCCATTCTCCTTGTATCATGGCCTTCCTTCTCCATGTGCGGCCATGTCTTTTCATGGTAACATCTTCCCATCTCTTTGGAGTTTGGCCGAGTGCAGCTGCTAGTCCATCGATTGTCAGTGAGCCTCACTATATGCCCGGCCTATCGCATTTTACTATGCCTGCTCTCAACAACGACGTTCAGCACTCCACTCTGCTGTCTGATCTCTTCATTGGGGACTCGGTCGTGGATTGAAATTCCCAGAATTCTTCTTTCCATCGCCCTCTCCATGACAACAGTTGCTGCTCCTCTGTCAGTACCCATGTTTCACTACCATACAACATTGCAGTACAGTAATTCCTCGCTTAACGTTGTAGTTATGTTCCTGAAAAATATGATTTTACGTGAAACATTGGAAAGCAAAACCAATTTCCCCATAAGAATTAATATAAATGGGTGGGGTTAGGTTCCAGGGAAATTTTTTTCACCAGAGGAAAAACTATACACACACACATCACATTTTAAACAAACACTTTAATACTGTACACAGCGATGACGATTGTGAAGCTTGGTTGAGGGGGTGGAAGCGAGTGAGATATTTCCCCAGGGAATGTCTTACTGCTAAATGATGAACTAGCTTTTGGCTGAGCCTTCAAGGGTTAAAATGTTGTTAATGTAGCCTCACACTCTACAAGGCAGCACCAATGTGGGGAGACAGCATGGCAAACAGAGACACACACCCTGTGTGTGGGGGAGAGAGAGAGAGATGCACATTGCCCCTTTAAGTATGCTGAACCCACTCGTAAGTACATTGTCTTTTTAAGTCTATCGGGAGTTGAGACAGCAGCTGCTGCCCCAAGCTCTCTCTGTCTCTCTCCATCAGTGTCCCCACCCTGCTCTATATGGAGAAGGGGTAAGTGGGGTGCAGGAGCAGGGGAGAGGGGGAAACCCTGACATTAGCCCCACCCCTTGCACAGCAAGCAGGAGGCTCCCAAGAGCAGCTCCAAGGCAGAGGGCAGGAGCAGCACATGGCAGTGGGCGGAGGGACATCTGAACTGCCCGCAATTGATAGCTGGCTGGGCAGCTGCTGCACAGGGAACCTAGGGGAGCGGGGAGCTGAAAGGGGGGGCTGCTGGTCCACCCAGATTCTAAGCCCTCAGCAGCTAGCTGCAACAGGCTGCTCTTCCTACAAGCCGTGGACAAAGCAGGCGGCTGCCAAACGACGTTATAAGGTGTCCTAAGTTTCATCCCCACTCTGGACTTTAGAGTACAGAGAGGGGGCCTGCATGTGAACCTCTAAACTGAATTACCAGCTTAGATCTGGTTTTGCTGCCACCACTCCCAAGTGCTAACTCCCTTCCTGGGTACCCTTGAGAGACTTCTTCACCAATTCCCTGGTGAACACCGATCCAAACCCTTGGATCTTAAAAGAAGGAGAAATTAACCATTCCCCCTCCTTTCCCCCCACCAATTCCAGGTGAGTCCAGATCCAACCCCCTTGGATCTTAAAACAAGGAAAAATCAAGCAGGTTCTTAAAAAGAAGGCTTTTACTTAAAAAAAAGAAAGGTAAAAGAAAACCCTCTGGGAGAGATTAGCATACCAGCTACTCTCACAGACAACAGCTTCAAATCACAGAGGATGTTCCCCTGGGCAAAAATTTAGTTACACAAAAAATACCCAATTTGATTATTCCCTAATGCCCAAGACAAGTTACAAAGAAAATAAATATAAACCTATTTATTTCCTTCACTAATACTCACTACTTGATAAGAGGCTGAATTCTGGAGCTTGCCCACTCCGGTCAAAACTTAAACTNGCTCACTTCTATTTGTTCTCCCTTCATTGTTATTTGGGCTTTTGGCAAGGTATCAGATCATATAAATTTTGTTTTGGAGCGGTTAATTTTCAGTCCGACTTGGCTGCTTTTTGTGTTGAGTTCTTGTAGCATTTTCTGTAGTTTGATAGTATTTTTGGCAATCAACACAATATAGCCCACGAATCCAAAATTACATAATTATTGTCTCTCTGCCCCACCCATCTCACCTCAATCACTAGTTCTTTCCTTCCAACACACACTCTCCCTTTGCTGCAAATTCACCTCTCGCTTGTCACACAGCTGAACTGTCCTTGCTTTTAAACCCACCTTTAATCACCTTCACTTACATCAAAAATGTCACCTCAGCACCTGAAGTTGTTCACTAGGAAATGTTAGCTATGTTTCAGGCCTTGTCTACACACACAAGCTTCATGAGTTTAAGTTCAACTGGATTTAATGAGACTGGTGTGTGTGTCAGTGTGTATCCTCTCTTATTTCAGTTTGAGTGGTTTATTTTAGGTTAGTTTAAACCAATTCCTAATCAATTTAAAATTAACTAAAATAAACTCAGTTTAAAATTACTTTAATGCAACTTTCAAGTACAGACAAGCCCTCAGACACTGATTGCTGCACTATTATTTTCCCCGTGTCCCTCATTTAGGGTTTGTCCCATCACATGTCCTCTGTTTGGAGGAGATCTGTCTCTATCTCCTTGGTATTGACTTAATCCTGCCAGATGCTGAGGAGCCCTTGACTCCCTCTGACTTGTGGGAGTTGAGGGTGCTAACAAGTTACAACCTGAAAGGAGGGAGGGAGGGGGCCTTGTACTCACTTTGCACAGAGCTGCCATGCTTTGATTAGCACTGGGTCATGGGGTGATGCTGTTGCAATGCAGAGCTGTGTTCTGTGGATCTCCATGAAGGGGCCTCCATCAGTAAGAGGTTTTTTTAATATTTTCAATGTGACATTTTTTTACTTGGGTAAGGTTTTTTGTTGGTTGTTTTTTCCATATAACGTTCCCTAAGCAGAGTGGATTTCTCCCACTGGGTAAGCAGAAATTTTACAAAGCACTTTCATTTGGTTTGTTTCTTTTAAAGAAGTATCCTCAAGCAACTTGGCGAGTATGTGAGGACAAAAGGCTCTCTGCCACTGGTGGTTTCATCAGACAGCTGCCACAGAAATGGCTTCAGCTAAGTTTGTTTTTACTTCAGGGATCAAAGTCTTTAGGGAGCTGTTCCATATTGCAAACACTGAGCTGGCACTGTGAGCCCTCGAGGTCAGGTTTGTTTGCCAGGAGCCGTGAGTTATCCAGAACACTGAGTGGCACATCGGCAGATATAAATAGTGCCACTAGCTTAAAGAAGGCCACTCTTCTTTTGCATGCAAAGCACTTCCTTCACAGTTACTTGTTATCTACATAGAAGGCTAAAGCAGAACCAAGTTGTATGGTTTAATATGGGATGGGATTTCTAAATCATAGATACATGTAGCTCTTTGATGATCAGCTGGAACAAACAAGTAAGTATGAAACTTAGGATCATAAACATGAACACTGCTGCTTTTATAGTGTAAAACACAACTTTGGCAGATTTAACAATATTCTTAACATATTAACATTCTTAATATTGTTTCATATTAATAATTACCTTAATATAATGTTGAGAATCTGCTTTTTTTTTTTGGTCCCAACCTTTCCCACTCTGGCTGTAGGTTCTCACACTTTAAAGTCCATCAGAAACACTGGTCAAAGCAGCAGATCCTGATGGGTAAGCAGGGAGCTAGAGCTGGCCTGCTCTTGAAGGTGAATGAATCCTGCAGAAATCGGGGAGGGGCAAGATTGCCAAGTATGTTGGAGAATGGTGATCCCTCACCCACTCCCTGAGAAAGCAGTTTGACTTGCTAATGGGCATGTTTGCTCTGGGGGCTGGGATGGAGTTTCATAAAACCTTATTACTTAAATTCTTAATTTAAAAAAAAAAAAAAATCTCTTCCCCGCTTTTGAATAGTTCCATCCTCTCTACCCAACTTGGGTAGCTGAAACTGCAGACTAAAGTAGAGAGCAGGCCCCGGAGAAGGAGAAGAAAGCAAAGAGCTTGTGCAGATCTAGGGCTCCCCTTCTCTTGAGAAAACAGCCCTATTTCTTTAGCAGCATCTGTTCCGCTTTCTCCTAAGCTCCTCTGTTTTCTCCCTGTCTCTGTTCCTGGGTCTGCAGATTTGATGTGGGAGTGGGGTGACCAGACAGCCAGTATGAAAAATCAGGACAGGGGTTTGGGAGGTAATAGGTGCTGTCATAAACATATAGCTAAGGGTAGCACAAAATCCCTCCTTACCTTCTAAAGGGTTAACCCCTCCTTTACCTATAAAGGGTTAAGAAGCTCAAATAACCTAGTTGGCACCTGACCAAAAGGACGAATAAGGGGAGAAGATACTTTTCAATCTGTGGGGGAAGGTTTTTGTTTTGTGTTCCTTTGTGTTCTCCCCCGGTCAGCGAGGAACCAGAGCAGGGAAAATACATCTCCCTAAGCCATATCTGAACTAAGCATCTAATATTACAGAAATAGTAAGTAATAGCAAGGAAATGTGCTAGATTATCTTTTGGTTTAGCTTATGAATTTTCCCTGTGCTAAGAGGGAGGTTTATCCCTGTTTTTGTAACTTTAAAGTTTTGCCTCGAGGGGAAATCCTCTGTGTTTTGAATCTGATTACCCTGTAAATTACCTTCCATCCTGATTTTACAGAGGTGCTTCTTCCACTTTTCTTTATAATGAAGTTGTTTTTTAATAATCTGATTGGGGTTTTTAGTGTCCTAAATACCCAAGGGTCTGGTCTGTGCTCACCAGTACAAAAGTTTGAGAACCACTGCTTTAGATGCTGCTCATTCTCTTTAGTATTTAGGCAGGAAAATATCTTTGCTATTAAACCCGTTTGAATGGAGCTAGGAATTGATGATGGATAGTTCAGACGGTTAGAGAGACCCATGCTCACCTCCCAACCCAGCACCAATGCTAGCATGCTACATATAAATGCACTATAGCACCACAATCATAAAATGCTAAGATTATATTTAAAAAAAAATACAACTTGGCACCAGCATGAAGTATGTGGGGTCTAGCCATGCCAAAGCACAGCCTCTTTTGTTGTAGTTGTACCCACTTTCTTTCTTCGTCAGCATAATGCCTCCTCAGGGCCGGATCAGAGTCCCTTAATTCCCTTTGAATCTAGCCCTAAAAAAGTTAAAATTAAAAAAAATGATTTAAGCTTAATAATTCATATCTTAAAATGATTAGACCTAGTACATTCTCTTTAGTTTCTTGTTTAGTGTTCATGTATGATATTTTAATTTAAAAAATAAGGAAATTCACAGACCAAAGCTATGTTAAGATGGAGCTAAGATTGAGAGGCTATATCAGTAATTTAAGGGGAAATTATAAGAACATTGTAGTTATTCCAAAACCATGTCTTTATAAACCCACATATGCATTAACCCTTAAGGAACTGGCTGATCTCCAAAAGGGATCCATCACTGACACCTTGGGGACCTGACAGTTCTTCTGGGTTAAAGGGGAGGCTGCTAGGGGCATGGAGTCAAGCGCAGAGACTTTCTGCTCCCTGGAGGAAGGACCTGATCTGGACTTATGTCTAGGAGTGACTTCCTGCTTGCCCACCTCTTCCCAGTCTGGAAACCCCATACCCACTCTCTGCCTTAGTTCCTACCATGCCCTGCTTCCTTCAGCTGCCAGCACCAGCACCCCGCACCAGCCCCCTCCCTGAGACTGGCTCTCAGAACAGGTGACAGAGATCCTTGGGAGGGCAGGTTGGTGTCAGGAAGTCCTGGGTTGGACTCTCTGCTGATGTTCAGAATAGGGTGTGAGGTATAAAGTTCCACATTTGCTGAGTGTGGGTGTCTGGTTGCATGACATGGACCCACACCTGGACAAGGGAAGTTGGAAGCATCTCCTTGGAGCTGGAGGGTGGGGAAGAGAAAGGGAAGTGGGGCTGCTTGAAGGAGGCAGGGAGAGAGGGGAGTTGAGTTTTCTTGATTCCTATTACTCATAATTCCAGACTAAGCATAGTCACCCTCAGAGTTCTGTGGTTTAAGGCATAAGGCTAACACCATACACAGCTCAGTAATGCAAAACATCACATGCATGTGAGGGAGTCCAGTTAACCGTGCTTTTGGAACCACAGAGCCCAGCTCTCACTCCTATGGTGTAAGGACGCAATCTGCAGTAACTGCCCTGCTGTCCCTGCCATTACTCTGCAATGACACCTGTGAAAGTAAGGGCAGAATTCTGTGCATTTAAAAAATCTAACTCCTAGAATGGTTTTAGCCTAGCCCTGTACAGTTAATACATCCCTCCACTGCCAGATTGCCTTGAGGGTCTCTGACTGGGCTGCTACTGGAGAAGGAAGCACTCGAGGGAAAAAATTGTCTCTCTGGATTGTGGAAGCAGCTATTGACTTCTTGCCTTGGGTAGTTTTGGCAATTGTCCCCGATCAGAGGGGAATGGAGCCTTTTGGTGGTATGCCTTCTGCAGCCCCATGTAGATGGCCTCCTGGCTCAGAGTCAGAGCTGCAGGCAAGCTGCCAGGAATGGACTTGGGGGTCAGGTGCCCAGAGAACACTTAAAGCATAAAGTTGCCACTGTGCGTAGGCTGTGCAGCACGTATGAAATGCAAGATCACCCACTATCCTGAGACCCCTTGCAACACAGAGGCTCAGTGGGGGTGCAATGAGGATGGGCTGGCAATGTTCATGGCAGAAATACCTCACAGTAATACTTGTCATCTCCATTACTGTCAACTTAATCCTGAATTGTAGCCCATCAGCTACTGATTAGCTTGAGGGAAGTGAAACAGTGTCTTTGCATCTTCAACAGAAACACAGCTAATTAAGGCCTCTGAGGAGCCTTCCAGTATGGCAAAGGAAATGTCAAGGAACATTTGGTCAAAGTCTCTTGAAACCTCTCAGAGAAACAATTATTCCTCTGGACTGTTTATCTCCACTATCTATTAATCGTTATCCTTGTAGACACAGGCACCAACTTTTCTTTTCCCAGGTTGTTGCTCACCACAAACCTGAGGTACCTTTTGTGGTATGGTGTAAATGCTATATGAAAGTAAGCGTCCTTCTAGTCGAGAGCGGCATACCAGACCCCTGGATTCAAGGAAGGGATAATGGAGGCCAAGGAGACCACGCGAAACTTCAGTTTCTTCATGAACCTGTTGAGCTCTCGCAGGTCTAAAATGGGCCTGAGGCAAACTTTGGCTTTCGGTATTAAGAAATACCAGGAATAGAAGCCCTTGCCCTTCAGTTCCTGAGGAACCTCCTCCACTGCTCCTAGCGATAGGAGTGAGTGCACCTCCTGTATGAGGAGTTGATCGTGAGAAGGGTCCCTGAAGAGGGACGGGGAAGGGGGGTGAAAGGGCGGGAGGGCAGAGAATTGGAGGGAGTATCCCCTTTTAACCGTGCAGAGCACCCAGAGGTCCGATGTGATACGGGTCCATGCAGGGTAGAAATGGGATAGTCGGGACGAGAAGGTAAGGCGAGTTGGATCCAGTCCAAGTGCTGGTGCGCCGTCCTCATTTGCACCTTCAAAAACCCTGCTTCTGGCCGGATGAAGGTTTGGATGGGCCAGAGCCCTGGCTTGAGGATGGGTGCAGCCTCTTCCTGACGCTCCTGTTTCTCCTCCATGAGCCATCTTGCCAGTTCTGCGGTTGGTAGAACCGCGGAAGAGGTTGCAGCCTAAAATGCCTCCGCTGCATGGCGGGGGTATTGTGACCCAGCGATTTGAGGGTGGCTCTCGAGACTTTTAGGCAATGTAGCCTTTTATCTGTCTTTTGGCAAAAGAGAGTCAAACCCTCAAAGGGGAGATCCTGAATGGTCAGCTGGACCTCGTATGGCAGATGTGATACCTGGAGCCAGGAGCCCCTTTTCATGGCAATCCTGGTAGACATCACCTGAGTGGCTGCATCAGCCCCATCCCAAGCGGCCTGCAGTGAAGCTCGGGAAATGAGCTTGCCTTCCTCCACCAGGGCCAAGAATTCGGCACGGGAGTCCTGCGGCAGCAGCTCTGCGAACTTTGCCATTGTCCCGCATGTATTGTAGCAGTACCTGCTGACAATGGCCTGCTGATTAGAAATGCAGAGCTGCAAACCACCAGTGTAGCAGACCTTTCTCCCAAAAAGGTTGAGTCATTTTGCCTCCCGATTCTTTGGGGAGGGGCATCGGTAGCCTTGGGGCTCGC
Organism: Trachemys scripta elegans; assembly: GCF_013100865.1. Classification (NCBI taxonomy): domain Eukaryota; kingdom Metazoa; phylum Chordata; order Testudines; family Emydidae; genus Trachemys; species Trachemys scripta. The sequence continues at coordinate 43,192,636 of NC_048300.1, read as the reverse complement.
GTTGGTTAGCAGTGTCCACGACCAAGGAATCTGGTGGAGGTTGGGTATATAAGTGCTCTTAGCCCCTGGATGGCACAAAATAGCGTCTTTCATTGCGCTTAGCAATAGGAGGCAATGAAGCTGGGGTCTGCCACATGGTTTTTGTGGTGCTGGCAATGGTCTTTTTGGGGTAGGGCAATACGTGCCGGTCTGGAGGGGGCAAGGATATCAACCATTGGATCTGTGTCCTCCACTATCTCCTCCGCCTGAATGCCCAGGCTCTGGGCAAACCTCCTCAGCAATTGCTGTAGGACCCTGTTGTCCTCCAGGGTCAGGACTACCGAAGTGCCCACCAGCGCTTCATCTGGAGAGGAGGATGAAGAGACTCCCACAAGGAGTGGCTGCTCTCTTCCCTCCACGCCCAAGGGGTCCTGCAGTGCTTGGGGATCCTGGGCTGGAGCCGGTGCGAACAGTGCCATGGCCCTCGGTGCCGGAGCTGTTGATGCTGAGGCCACCTGTACTGAAGTTGTTGAAGGCGGAACCAATGGTGTTGGGGCTGTTGGTGCCGAGGACGTTGGCGCCAGTGCTGCAGGGGTTGGCAGGGTGGCATCAGGAAGCGATGGAGCTACCTCCGATCCTGCCATTGACGACGGTGCCGGAGGTGGTACAAAAGTGGCTGAGGCCACCGCCGCTGCCCTGGAACGTGACCCTTGGCTCCGCCCTTGGCCTTGGTGAAAGGCCCAGGGAATCCAAAAGGGGCCACTGTGCCAGGGGCTGCCACTGCGTGGGCCATGGTGCCGGGTAAGGGTGCCAGTCTCATGATGATCCGGACTGTCTACTTCTGCGCCTATGAGATCGATAGGAGTCAGATTCCGAGGTCTCTGAAAAGGAGGACCATGGAGGATTGGTACTTCAAGGTGCCGAGGGCTCGGGGACTGACAAGGCTGCTGACCCTGTTCTGGCACTGGGGAGCAGTGTACCGGGGTTGGAGAACGCCGGGACATCTTTGCGAGTTTTCCCCTTGACAGTGCCAGGGGAGCGACCAGTGCCGGCGACTTCTCCTGTCTAGGTGAGGAGAACGGTGTCATGAGCTGGAGCAGGTCCCAGGCTGCCTTAAATGCCTCCGGCATCAGCAGGACGTGTAGTTGTCGGCTCAGCCTCGGCGAGCAAGAAGGGTACGGACTCTACCACCCTTCCATGGGGGCAGGAGTCGATGCGACCATCTCTGGCAATGGGGCCAAAGTAGTGTGGCTCGACTTGGGTCTCACAACGGCCGGCTCCTTGGGTCTAGCTGGAGGGTGTGGTGGGGAATGACCCCTCTCTGGTTTCCTCTTCCTCTGCAGCACCAGTGATTGAGACTGGTGCCTGCTTGTGGTATGCGAGCCGTGAGTGGAGCCATGACGGTGCTGAGAGTCCTTGTCTTTACTCGGCGCCAATCCCCATGCCAATGGTGCTGGGGCACTGCATACCGAGGAGGAGGTACTCGGCGCCGTGTCCGCCGACCCGGGATCAGACTGGGGCCTGAGTGCTGCTTCCATTAGTAGGATCTTCAGGTGCACATCTCTATCTTTCAGTGTCCTGGGGTGAAACACCCTGTAGATCCTACAGTGATCCTTTTGATGGCTCTCCCCCAAACACAAAGTGTGAGGATTGCTTCTGGGCATACACTTGCCGCCAGCCTCACAGGCTTTGAAGCCAGGAGATTGTGGCACGCCCTAGTGCTGGGATAGCCCTGGAGGGGAAACCTCTCCAAAGGAAACTTAAGAACGAAGTAAAGTATGTATTAACTACTTAACACTAACTACAAAACTAATGAACTATATACAGACATCCAAATGAGCTTGTCACAACAAGAGCAAGGGGAAATTCCAGCTAACCATCACTGGCGGTAAGAAGGAACTGAGGGGGTGGCGGGTCGGTAGGGCCCTATATTGAGTGCTATGATGACACCACTCCAGGTGGCACCCAGACCGACCCAACAGATACTGCTAGGGGAAAATTTTCCAGATGCCGTGCACACGCATGCACACACCTGATTGGAACTGACATGAACAAGCACTCGAAGAAGAATGGGGCATTGGAGTGGGATGTGGAAGAGCAGAGTTCAATTCCAGCTCTGCACCTGGCCTTGTGTGTGATCTTGGGTAACCCACTTGCCCTCTGTGTGCCCTGCTCCCCCGCCCACACTTTGTCTGTCTGGTCTATTAATAGGGTGTGCTCATCAGAGCAGGGACTGTCCACAATGCAAATAGAATGGAGCCCCAACCCTTCCTGGGCTCTAGGTGCTATTAAAATGTAAGTAAGAAATACTCAGAACCTAAATTCATAGGGAAGTATTTAACAGAAAGTGGTCTGGATTTTCAGAGGCATTGAGCACATAAAGCTTCCAGTCCTGGGTGCTAAGTACCTCTGAAAATCAGGCAACTCTTATTTAGATGCCCAGGTAGGAATTTAAATGCCTAATGTTAAACAGCGGTGCTTGACAATGTTTTGCCATATGTATAGAGCAAGAGAAGTTCATTCACGGAAAAGGAAACACCCATTGGAAACTGACCCCTCTGTCTATTCTCCATTTATGAGTTTCCACCACAATAGAGGTTCATGTTAAATCTTTTCTTCTCTCCTCTCCCCTCCCCCCCTCAATGTGCTGAATAGGAACTTCATGGAAAACATCTTGCATTAAAAAAAAAACCCAAGACCTCAGTTATGTCCCCAATAAGAGATCACACAAGGATTTTGGTGGAGAAGCTTATGCTATGCTAGTTCATAGCTGCTGAGTGAGTGAGTTTTAGGTAGTGGCTTTGTCTACTGAAGTCAAATGCTATGGTGTCCGTACATTAATACCAGGACCATCCTAGACACACAGAAGTTAAGAGATGTCTTTTTAGATCATCTGGTCAGTGTAGGATTAACACTGTACCAGAAGATTTCAATACCTGCGAAGGGCTGGTCCCAGAACATAACCTAAATGACCGGACTGTTCACTGGGGATCGTGTGGAACAACTGCTCTTGTTGCATAAGGATGTGGGGTGTGACTACAGGGACTAAAGGTCGTCCTCTGTCTTGCAACTTGCAAAGTGGAGCTTGGGATGGGAGGCAGAGCAGGGCACTGCAGATTGCTGCAGACAGTGGCTCTGAATAGTGCTCAATCATGAGTAAATAAAAATTGCTTTATTATTACATTGGAGCTCTCTGAGCCTTGCTGAGAAGACCACCACAGGAATCTTGGTAGATGTCAAAGAGGAAGCAGCCACCCTGAGCCCCTCCACTGCCACCATTGCTGCCTTATGGTCCCTGTGTCCCCCTTCAAAGGGATGAAATGGAGAGTAGATCTGCATAGTCATAGAGCTACCCTCCTTGGTCCACCTTGGGCTGTAGTGCAGGGAGCCATCCTGTAATACAGCAGGTACACAGCGTGTAGAATGTCTGCATGTGATCCTAGCATCTTCCCAGCCCCCACTCACTAGTTCCCTGGTGCTTGGTGGACCCTGCACCTGTGGACGGTGGGGAGTGTATGATGAGTGATGAAGACTTTATTGAAAAGATGTCTGGTTCCGATGTCATTTTGAGATGACTGGGAGTTGAAATTGCAAATTCTTGTTGTTAAATTCTCCAGCCTATTCCATAAACTCTGGAATATAACTAATTAATAGAATCATCACCACCCCCAACAGAGAGAGCATATTAACTGCATGAACTCTCAGGACATCAGAATTAGCAGATCACAGAGAATGAGGTGGAGGATGCTGAGAAATTTAATTAGCAAATTCTAGTGAAGTCAACCAAGAAAGGGCTTTATGCACTCACAAGCATTAGGAGGTTAGCTCATTGCCCTGGGAACTCAGACTAGGCAGCTCCTCCCAGAGATTATGCAATGGGGATGCTTCCTTGGGGACCAGTAGGAAATGAGCTTTGGAGTTTGTATTTATTGAACCTCATGCAGCCTTTGAATCAAATGATCTCATAACTAATGCTGCCCAGCACCCAGAGCTCTGTCATTTTGGCTGGAGTTGTGGACCTGTGTGAAGGGTTTTTTCCCCACAGAAATTCTGCACCTACTTCTAACATCCTCTTTCCAGCAAGGTTTCTTTCCTTTTAACCCTTGATAAACCATGGGCTGCCAAAACACTGTCCTTTGAGCTTCAGAGCCATGTTGCTTCCCTCTCTCTTGTTTAATTAACCAGATGGGGATAGACTTAACTGAAATGTGGACAAAACAGTATGGCAGGGGCTCTGAAAACCAGACTGTAAACATTGCCATCAAAATCTCTTTACTTCCCGAAGAAAAGGGGCAAAGTCTAATCAAAATCCAGATCTGTATTTGAACCTCAGGCCCAGCTCCAATTATAAATTATTCTTGTCTCTTCTTGGGATCCTCTTGTAACTACTGGGAGATGTTCCTCATCGATATAAAAGGAAAAATCTTTAGCTGAATATCAAACTATTTCTAACACTGAGCTCTATTAAACTGGGACAATCTCCCACAGGAAGCAATGGATGCTGCATTATTTGGGCAATTTCAGACAAGAGTGCACAGTGTATTTAAGAAAATGTGGCCATAAGATCTTCGGACAGGAAATGTTAACATTCCTGCACAGCTTGTCTGCTGTAAATTGCTGTATAAACTTAGAGTTATCTAGGGCGGCCAGCATGTCCTGCAGCCTCCATTGGCCTGGAGCAGCGAACCGCAGCCACTGGGAGCCGCGATCGGCCGAACCTGTGGACACAGAAGGTAAACAAACCAGCCTGGCCCGCCAGGGGCTTTTCCTGAACAAGTGGTGGCCCTAGTTTGAGAACCACTGATCTAGATCATAATGTGTTAGTGTGTAGTGTCTTGCAGCAAAGAGACTGGACTTGATAATGAATAAAAGGAGAGTTGTTACAGAGGCTGCTGGAAACAGACCCTACTGTATATTTCTTCCTGGCTCCCCAGCTCCCACATTGACAAACACAGCCTGTGCTATCATCACAGTCTCATTAAGCCTGGGTGTGCAATAGGAAGTCACTGAATGACTTGCTGACTATACTACACTTAGATATTTGGATAATGTTTTAAAATATAAAGGGCTTTGGAAGTGTTAATTATTGTTCTAATTATTGGAATGATCCTGCATCAGCAGGGTACAGACAAGATGACCTAATGGGGCTTTTCCATCTCTAGGTGGTGGTAATACCTCAGTAACAGAGAATACACACATGCTGAATTTAAGAGCTAGGGGGTCAGTTCTACCTCTCACCCTCCCATGGACTGCAGGCCGTGTTCTAGTTGTACAAGGAATGCAGGATCAGGCTCAAAAGTTATATCCCCAAAATGTTCATGTTTTGAACCAAATCTGAAGGCCAAGGCGGAACTCCACACCTGTAGTGGCTGTTTCAATCTTGCAATGACTGCCAGCAGCAGTAACTGGCACCTTCCTATATTCTTCCAATTAACCTGACTGCATTGTGCCTGCCAATTCCCTTAATGTTTTCTGCTGAAATGTTATGATTAAACTCCATGCTCCTTAGACTGGAGGTCATGTTAATTTAATTATGTCTCTTCCTGGAAGCCTCCTGCATTAATGAGGCTTAAGAAGAGAGAGGGGAAAAGTAGGATGGTCAGCTGGCACTTTTGGGGTTTGTGTCTATGTACTAACTCTGCTGGTGATTTCAAAGTGAAAAGTCAATTGTAAAAAATTCTATTAGGAGGAGAGTATGATTCTTTCTACCTTGCCTGTGGTATGCATGCTGCTTTCCAGGTAGCTAACAAGGACAAGTTCCTGCCCCAAGGATGGGGCTAGGTAAGGCCCTGATTCTGCAAAAGGTGACATCTGGGCATAAACTTCCTCCTGTTCAGAGTCCCATTGAAGCCAATAGAACCCACCAGTGGAGGTGTGACCGTCTGCCTGGCTATAACCCTTGAAGGTTCAGGGCATTATGGCCCAGTCCTGTGAGGTGCTAAGCATCTGAATTAAATATAGCAGAATGAAGGATGGTCAATAAAGGAATGGAGAAAAGGGATGGGAGTGTGAGGGTTACAGCAGAGGAGCTGATCGTTACACACACACACCCACACACACTTTGTAAAGGCCTTTAAAAAAGGAAATATTGAAATTTGGGGCTGCTGTCCATAATGCAGGCTTGAGAGTGGAACGGAACCAGACTTAAAATCAACATATAACCACATGTTTGATGTTCAGCATAGCAACCCAGTGTCATTACATAGTGATATCAAACAAAAATACGCTTAATCTTCACAACCAGGCTCTGTGTCAGCAATAACTAGAGAGCTTCTGGGACCCAATCCTGCTCCTACTGCAATCAGGGGCAAAAGCCCAATTATTCAATTCATAGAGTTTGAGGCATGAAAGGACCATTAGGTCATCTGGTCTGACCTCCTGTATGTCACAGGCCATTCAATTTCACCGAGTTACCCCTGTATTGAGCCCAGTAACTTGTGTGTGATTAAAGTATCTCTGCCAGAAAGGCAGCCAGTCTTGATCTGAAGACAGCAGGAGATGGCAAATCCACCGCTGAGTAGTTGGTTCCAATGGCTAAACACCCTCACTGCTAAAAAATGTGAGCTTTATTTCTTATTCAAATTTGTCTGGCTTCAGCTTCCAACGATTGTTTCTATTTATGCCTGTCTCCACTGGACTGAAAAGCCCTTTAGTACCTGGTATTTTCTCCCCATGAAGGTACTTATATGCTGTAATCAATTAACTTCAATAGGAGCAGGATTGGGCCTTTGCGTTTATTTAAAAATCATATGAAACCTTTTAAAAACAACAAAACAAAAACACCTCTCCTTGAAATATACCTATCTCATAGAACTGGAAGGGACTTGAAAGGTCACTGAGTCCAGCCCCCTGCCTTCACTAGCAGGACCAAGTACTGATTTTGCCCCAGATCCCTAAGTGGCCCCCTCAAGGAGGGAACTCACAACCCTGGGTTTAGCAGGTCAATGCTCAAACCACTGAGCTATCCCTCCCCTCCCTAAAAATCCAGCCTGTGTGTGAAAGTGAAAGGCACTTCCTTCGAGGTTTATAAACCTTTCAAAAATAGTTCATGGCATCAGGCAGCCTTTCTGTGGAAAGCATTCCTACTCCTCCAGACTCCTCCCTCCCCTCGTAGCTAAGAAGAAGACAGGTGGCAGCCCAAAAGGAAAGTTTTGCACATGTAGCCTTAGAATAACCATGAAAATGCTTTACCCGCCACATCTAGTATTGTTGTGGATGCTCCTGGGGTCAGACAGGGTATCATCTGCCCCAGCTGGAATCAGATAATACTACTACTACCACCACCACCACAATTTATTAGGACAGTGCCTTAACTACAAAAGGGGCCCCACTGTGGCTATACAGTCCTTGCCCATAAGCGTTTAGGGTCTAAATAGATATGGCTGACTAGAGAGAGAGCTGAAGTGACTGGCCCAAGGTCACCCAGCAGGTCAGTGGCAGAGCCAGGAATCAGGGCCGGCTCCAGCATTCCAAACAAAAAAAAAGAAAAGAAGCCGCGATCAGCGGCGGCAGTTCAGTGGCAGGTCCTTCGCTCCTAGAGGGAGTGAGGGAGCTGCCGCCCCCGAATTGCCACAGGTGCCGCCCCTGTCCCTTGGCTGCCCCAAGCACCTGCTTGTTAAGCTGGTGCCCGCCCCCCCCCCCCCAGGAATAAAACCCAGGTGTCCTAGTCCAGCAACCTATCTAGTAGGCCACACTGCTTCCAATCTGTCCATTCAAATCCAATTAACAGCAAAGGATGTGTATGTGAGCTTGGTTTTTCAGACATCAGCTGCTTCCAATGCAGTTAACTCAGTCTTACTTTCCACCCAATCTTCTATTTGGGTCTACATTCTTACAGACCAGATCCTGTAAAGGGTTAACTACCATTCACCTCAATGGGAGCTGAGGGTATTATGCACCTCACAGATAAGACCCCCAGAGAGACAGTAATTGATTTGTGAGCATGATAATAATGCCTCCCTCACAGGTATCAATGGATTTAGCCTTCCTACAGCTAAAGCTGTAGAGCAGACTCATCTAACTCTAAGTAGTCTTAGTGCCACTAGATGGAACACAACACCACACCCAGGTGTGTGGGATACACAAACACCAACACTCCATGCAAAAGTCTTGGGAATAGGTACTCTACGTATAGGGAAATAGATGCTAAAATGCAGGAAGACTTTTCTCCTTGTCATTGAAGAAGCAAAGCACAGAGCTAAATCCTGCCTCTGCGCTCGTAGAGTCAGAGGGGCGTTGACAGGCTTGAAATCCTGCACAAGCAGCACTGCATGCAATTTCCAAAGAGCTGGTAGGATTCGGAATATGGTCAGCCACCACCTAAGGTGGGTCTGTGGGGAGGGTACAGAGGGCATGGCTGTCCTCCAAACCTATGAATGCCTAAGTAGCCATCAGCAGCACATGAAGGCTGGCATGTTACTGCTGATCTGCAAGCAGCAGCAGAGGCTACCCCAAAGTGCCCAAAGCAGGCCTGCCATTTGAAATCCTGCTCTGCCTTTTCAGACAGGATTGCTTATAAGCCAGGAGACAGTTGGCAGATGTCTACTTCCCCACCTTGTGGCTTTTTGTATACACATATGAATTGACTCATTGCAGATTAAGACTGAACTGCCAGATAGTTCATAAGTGGTTAGATTGTAGTGTGATTTGAGAACAGACTGTACACATAGCTATTATTTGTGATTACTACATTAATTTGTCATTTTCAATATGTTTTTCTTGCATTCAGAAAGCAAGAGGGGGAATCTCTTCACTTACTTCCTGAAAACAAGTGAACATCCACATGTTAGCAAACAAATGAATGGCCTGATGAAGAAAGTGTCTGCAACAGCAGTGCATTTTGATCCTGTGACAATTGTACTTTGGTAAAATTTCTGTTAACTTGTTTGAAGTGACTGCAAGTACAGATTAGTGAATGAAAAAAAAAGTTTGTTATGAAAAAAAATTGTTAGAAGCGGCACATATAGGTCAGCCGTATAATAAAATTTACTGAATTAAAGCACCTTTCTGTAAAGGAGCTTGAGATGCTTTCAGACATAAGTTAGTCAAGTCTCATGACATCAGTGATGCAAGTTCATTATTATGCCATTTTACCAATTGTGAAACTGAGGCAAAGACAGTGACTTGCCTACTGGAGTGAGTCAGAGGCAGAGCCAAGAAAGAACCCACAAGTCCTTATGTAGCATCTCTTGTTTAAAGCCCTGATCCTACACGGTGTTCGTTCCCTCAGCTCCTATTGACTTTGGGAGTTGAGGGTATTTGGCATCTCTGAGGCTCTCAGCACTTCAGGCTCTCAGCCACTACAGTTGGACCAAACCCCCTTTTTAAAAAGTACCCTCAATGGTTAATTAAAGGAGGCCTCGGTCTGTACCAGGGGTCTCAAAGTCCCGGCCTGTAGGTCATCTGTGGCCTAAGAACCTCCCCACTGTGGCCCACCGAGGAGAGATGCATGCAGACACTGCTGGCAGTGTTGGCTCCAGGCGCCACCCCCCCACAGCTCCCATTGGCTGGGGGAGAGGGACAGAGATACCATCACTAGTTGCTGGGCAGAGTCAGCCATGGAGGCCGCATCACTTCCCTCCCTCCCCTCCCCCAATGAATACAAACAAGTCAAAATACCGACCACAACTATCTGATGCACACCTTGCTGCAATCCTGAAGGTTTCAAGTGCTGTGTCACTGAGGCCAAACAAACTGACAGAACTGAAGCATTGTCAGGAGTCTGGTAAACACTAAACTCTGGCAAGCAAAGAATTGTATGAAGTTGTATGACAGTTTTATTATTTCTAAGAAATTCAAAATAAAAAAATACAATATAAACATTTTATTTTCTGGTTTCAGAGTAGCAGCCGTGTTAGTCTGTATCCGCAAAAAGAACAGGAGTACTTGTGGCACCTTAGAGACTAACAAATTTATTAGAGCATAAGCTTTCGTGGACTACAGCCCACTTCTTCGGATGCATATGGAGTGGAATAAATATTGAGGAGATTACACACACACACACACACACACACACACACAGGTGGGAGTTGTCTTACCAACTCTGAGAGGCCAATTAAGTATTTTTAAGAGAAAAAAAAAAAAACTTTTGAAGTGATAATCAAGATAGCCCAGTACAGTATTTTCTGAACACCATCTTAGTGACATTATTGGCCTGCTGGGAGGATTTGAGGACTGGCACCAAGGTAAATGGAGTTTGAGATCCCTGGTCTGTACAGTAAAATAATACTCATTTTCAGAATTAGCATGTGTACCACAGACATGTATGTTCACAAGAGACAGGGTCACTAGGATTCACTGGGTAAATAGTCATGCACACTCCAGAGTGGATATCTAGATAAATTATATGCTTTAAAAATGTCCAGCTATCTATTCGTATGATTCCAAAAGTATAGAAAGACCAAATTTGACTTCAGAGTTGCATGCTGTCATATCTGTAGGTAGAATTGGTCTTGTATTCGTCACATCTCTTCCTCAGTTGTTCCCACATCCTTAGTTTTGTTTCCTTCTTTCAGAATTCCATATGAAAACTTAGCCTGCTGCCGGATTTGCCTTTATACATGAGATCCTGTATTTCCTCACTCCGAATGGTTTGTATTGTGAATCTAAAGGTGTGGCTGCCACAACTAGTTCCCCTTTCAAGGCTCACGTTTACTGCACGTTTGTCGGTTTCCAAATTGGCTTGGAATATTGCAGTTAAACACTCAGGATGTCAATAAAGAAAATGAAACATAGGTGTTTTAATCACCATAATTAATACTTCTAAATTTAGTTCCTTCTCTGTCCTGCCTTGTGCAAAAATCCCTTCAATGAAATTGATCTTGATTTTTTTCAATAAAGCATTTCAAAAAACTAAACTAGGAAGTTTGAATCTCTGGTATTTGATCAGTCATATTTAACAGCATGTCAGTGTATCCTGCATGCCATATGTGGCCCACAGAATTCTAAACTACTGTCCACATCTTTAAAATGAAAATGCAGCCCATGTAGACTATGTAGATTTTCAAAGCAACTAGTGATTTTGGTTGTCTTGATTTTTGTGGGCCCACATTGAAATACCTTCAAGTGCCTGATTTTTGGAAAGCAAATGGTTGTCACTTTCTGAAAATCAGGGCCCACTAAAGGTTCAGAAAAGGGAGAAAAAAATTGGGGGTATGGAACAGATTCCATATGAGGAGAGATTAATAAGATTGGGACTTTTCAGCTTGGAAAAAAGATGATGGGGGAAGATATGGTCTATAAAATCATGACTGGAGTGGAGAAAGTAAGGACATTTTAATTACTCCTTCTCATAACATAGGAACTAGGGGTCACCAAATGAAATTAATAGGCAGCAGGTTTAAAAACAAAAGGAAGTATTTCTTTCCATAACACCGTAAGCCTGTGGAACTCTTTGTCAGAGGATGTTGTGAAGTCCAAGACTATATCAGGGTTCAAAAAAGAACTAGATAAATTCATGGAGGATAGGTCCATCTATGGCTATTAGCCAGGATGGGCAGGGATGGTGTCCCTAGCCTCTGTTTGCCAGAAGCTGGGAATGAGCGACAGGGGATGGATCACTTGATTACATGTTCTGTTCATTCCCTCTAGGGCACCTGGCATTGGCCACTGTGGAACAGGATACTGGGCTAGATGGATCTTTGATCTGACCCAGTATGGCCATTCTTATTGTGTACTAGGACTGTTGTCTCTACACCGCCATACGTAAAATAAAACAAGGTTGGCTGCAATATGCTCCTCTATATGCAAATGTAATGCTGACAGATCCCAGTCATCAGCAGGTGGGAATCGAACCTGGGAGCTCAGTGCATGAACGTCTACCGCATGAGCTAAAAGCCAACTGGCTGTTAGCCAAGGCTGTAGAGCAGACTCAGATATAGATATATCTGCCTCTCTCTCTCTGCCACTAGATGAGACAGAACCACACCCAGGAGGTGCGTAGGTTACACAAACTCAGTGCAGTCCCCTCATCTCCTGTCAAATTGTCAGCAAGGCTCTTGGTCAGGCAAAATTTAGGCTTCCCTCTTTGGATTGTTCTAAACTGCAGCAAAAGAATTGAAACTGGATATTCCTGGAGGCCAGATATAGGGTGTGCAACATCTTTGGAGAGAGTTTCTGCTTGGAAATCAGTGTCTAAAGCAGCTATGTTGATTGTTCTGGATCCTGTATTCCAAGACTGACCAGATTTACTTATTCTAGGATTTGTACAGTTTCGAGTTCTCATCCTACCAGACCTTATTCATCTCTGCTTAACCAAAAGGCCTTCAGAACAATCTGCTGAGCAGCTTTAAACAGCTTACCATGCTAGTGGGCAGTATGGGGTAATGTGAGCCCTGAAACACAGTGTAATGGAATCTTTAGATGTGGATTTTGAAGGATAGAGCCAGCCACCAGAAAATTAGGTACAGAAATCATGACATCTGTTTATGGTACTTTTAGGGAAATGTGAGATACTGTACACAAACAATACAGAGGGGGAAAAAAACCACAGTGAGGACCTAAATACACAGTATACAAATCTATATACACCTTATTACAGAAAGAACAAGTCATTTATCTGGTGAAATGGAAGCAAAATAAAATGCTTGGGCCCTTTACCGATCCTTCTGGACATAGAAAGATTACTTTAAAAGTGCTTTTTTAAAAAAAGTTGTTTGCTTAGCTTCTTTCACCTTATAAATACAGGGTCCTGAATTCCTCCTGCTTCTTACCCAAACTCTCCACACCATTCTCTCTGGTTGGCTGGCAAACACTAAACCTTTGGTGACACTGTCACAGGGCACATCACTCACTGCTGGCTCCTCCTGGTCATTAGTTCTAAGGGCAACACTCACTTCCACAGCTATGCCATCTGTGTCTCACACAGGTCTGCAGCCCCTCACTGGTCCTAGGAACTACAGCTTCCTCTTCATGGCTCAGCCCCCTGGCTAGGTCACTCAGTGTTCCCCCATTCCAAGGTAGCAAAGTCCCTTCTCCCTAACGGTTCTAGGCAGTCTGCCCTCTTGTTGCCCCATGGTGCCGCTCCCTCAGCAGCTGGTATGGGAATCCAGTCCCACCCTCTATTCCAGGGACCTTCAGCTCAGCAGTTCTAGGCCTTCCTCTCTCAGCCCTCACTGCTCCTTCCCTGGCCTGCTTCCTGCCACACCTTGTTCCCCTTCTCTCTCAGGGTGTACCAGCTCCAAAGCCTTCTTCCCAGGAAATGACTACTTCCTGCAGCCTTTCCCAGTAGCCCCAATCTAGTGCCAGTAGCCTTGCCTGTTACTGCACAGCTGAACATGCTTCTAATTAGTTCCCTGTCCACTGGCTCTTCCTCCAGATGCAGCCTGTGGAGTTAGTTGGCCTGTCTGGCCACTTTTACCCCTTTCAGTCCTGTGTGGGTCATCCCATCACACCCTTTAATTTCTTACAGTATTTTAAAACTATTTGTTGCTGTGTTATTACATATTAACTATGTAAGTGTGCTGAGCAAAGTCTAATCCAGTTGGTTGTTTGAGCTATGTGTTATTGTGTTTGTCATGTTATCTGTTTCCATGTTCAAAATAACCTGATTAATTGGTGAACATAGAAAAAATAAAGCTCTAGAGGAGTCCACTGAGTCTGAAATTGTGTCACTAGGTCCTTGAATATAGAAACAGGACTACCTTATGACATCAGTGGCATGTGTGAGTCAAACCACCTTACAGATTTGGTGGGAGAGAAATGCACAGTGCAGGGGAAGTACAAATATTAACTTCCCTTTAAGTTTTGCAAAGCTATTGGGAAATATGACAGGAACACTAGCACAACAAAAGTATCAGAATTTTTTTTTTTTAATAAATCTGGCTCTTTTAATACTGTTTAGCAGTTTTCCAGGACTTGAACTACTTTGGCAGGTCAGTAGAAGTATTTTCACAGCTAGGAAACTAAGTATTTGCTGTGGATTAGTGATCAGAAAGGGAAAAAACAAAACAAAAAATCCTATACCTGTCTACAGAGCTAGCCATTTCAAACTTGATATCTACATTCTGATCAGTGGAAGATTTGGGTGCTCAGATACTATATTGATAAGGATCAGATAGAGAAAAATGGAGTAGATATTAAATTCTTTAATGATCATCCTTAGAATTTTCCCCCTCAAATTGTAGAGCTACTAAAAATCTCTAAGTGTTATCAGAGCTAAAGCTAGCTTTTGGAGGATGACATTTTATATGCATTTTGGCTCAACTGGCACCACTTAAGAAACCTGCAGAATCAGTCCCCAGATCATACACAGTACTAAAACTCTGTGAAAACAATTGTGACCTGCTGCTAGTTTGAGACGAGAAGTGTGAAACAGATATTTTTGAAACTAAAAATTAAGTTTAGAGCCTTCCTAGTTCATATTGTAGCTTTGGTATTTGTATTGCCCCATGTCATTACTTATTTATGATGCTGATGATCTACTGTACAGCAAGAGGATCTTAATTTTATTAAAGTCATTAAAATCAGAATTGCCAATGATTCATCTGTTATTCATTAACAGCAAAACCACAATGTTTTTATATGGTATTAGTGGTGTTGTAGCCATGTTTGTCTTGTAATATTAGGACCTGAAGAAGAGCTCTGTGCAAGCTTGTCTCTCTCACAAACAGAAGTTGGTCCAATAAAAGATATTACCCACACCCACCTTGCCTCTTTACATGATATTATTCATTTGCTCATTTTTTCTTCTGGGTGCAGAGACAATAGGCGGTTTGTGCCTTGCTTTCTCCTCCCTGTGAAAATGAAGTTAGAGGATGAGTTTTTCCAAAGGAGATTAAGGGCGTTAAGCACCCAACTTCCATGGAAAGTCAGTAGCATTTGGGCACCCAGTTCCCTCAAGCCCATTTGAAGATCCAGACAAAATGATTAATGGGACCGTGCTGAATGGAGGAATTATAACGATATGAGAAACTACTCTGTTCTAGAGAGACAATCTCTAGGCCTGAATCTGTGGGTGTGTGACTTTGGCACATGTAGCTATAGCCAGACATAGCCACAGCTTCACTGCTATCATTATTCAAGCTAGCTAGATCCAAGCTAGTTCTGGTATGTCTACATGTGCTGCAGTCACATCTCTGATTGCAGCATAAACATACCCACAGTGCTGATGTAATCCACCAGTCAGTCTGTGTTACACTTCGCCTTTGGTGTCCAATCCACAGAGGATATGGGTCTGTTATAGCTCTCAGCTAAAGAGACACAGGTTTTCAATAAATATTTAATTTTAAATTATTTGTGTCTTACATCTATTTTAAGATGTTCATGATTTAATTTTAATCTGAAACTCACAGGTATCGCATGTCTTGAAAAATCCACTATTAGGCTTATGCAGATAAACAGTGTTGGTAGGACTGGAGAAAAACACTAGTTTGATATCTAGCATTAGAATCTAGACTTTCTGCTAGACAATACTCAAAGCAGAACTACTGCTCGTGGGTTACTATTTGAATACAATGGTATATTGCAGGATTTGTTTTTGTCAACATTTTGAACGAAAGAAAATATTCATCCTTCTATCGGACTCACCTTGAGGAGTGATAGTAAAGTGCCATCCAGTGGAAGTTTGGTATAGCTGCAACATGACTAATAAAATCGCAATGTAGTACTGTCCGGGTAAGCTTTGGGAATCTGCTTCAAGCCATTGTGTTTAGCACCTGTGGTCAAGATGTTCTAAAATAAGTGTCTTAAGTTAGGCTCTTAAATCCATATTTAGACACCAAATAAAGTGTCTTTATTATTATTAGACTTTAATAAATGGATTTCAAAAGAATCAAGCACCACTGAAGTCATGGCAACTGCTGGGTGCTCAATGCTTTTGAAAGAAGGGACACTTATTAGTTTGATTTTAGGCACTCATTTTTGAAAATCTTGGTATTTAACTTTAAGGATCAATGACCTAGTACAATATCAACCGTAGTTAACTGGAATCGTTCCATTGTCTTCAGCTGACATTGGATAAGTCGCCAAATTCTGCCCCCAGTTGCATTTGTACAATTAAAAGAGACACGGTCAGGCCAAATTTGTCCCCATATTTATAAAACCTAAGATCAATATGAATGTTTCCATTAATTTAAAAAAAATACAATGAAGCCAGTTTTTAAACAATTATAATACCTAGTTCACATAGTGCTTTTCATCAATAGATCTCAGAGAGCTTTACAAAGGAGGTCAATATTATTATCCCCATGTAAAACAAATCAGATTTAAAGAAAGCTTTCACTTTAATAATCAAAGGCATTTTTTTAAACAGATATACTTTTATGAAAAATATTTGGCCAAGTTCTGCTCTCAGCAGTGTCCCTTTAAAGCAGCTTGCAATTGCCTATAACTTTGGACATTCTTTATTTTTGGTGCTCAATGTTGAAAGAAAAAGATGGTGGAACTGCAATGATGGCACAGCGCAGAGCACATTAGGAGATGATCAACCAGGGGCAGAACAGATCCACTGAAGCCATCAAATAATTGTTCTATTCCTTTCTTTCAAGTGTTGTTTTGCTTTTTCCTTTTGTTTCCTTTGTTTAATTTCTGCTTCATATTTTCTTTTTCAAGTGAAAAAGGAACTTCTTTTGTAAATTCAGAAAATCTGAGACTGCTCCTGTGGAGGCAAAGTGTGGGAATTCTGCTCCATGGAGCATTTTGAGCACTGCTTTGTCATGTGCTATATATCTATATCTATTTAGAGATACCTAGATGGTATATATAGATGTATCTATGGATATATTTTATAGATATTGTGAAACTTTATAGTCTAAATTTAAAGAATATTAACTTATAGTGGGGACCAAAGTAAGACAGAAGCTTAGACACTAAGCAGCTGACACAACTTAGAAATATTTAAAGAATATCCTGACTTTCAAAGACCTATCTGGGTATAAAATAAAAGTGCTTGTTTTGGCTTATCATTCTGCACTAAGTCTGGGTCTTTTGTTATGGCTTAGGGACTAATTGTTAGATATACTGAGTTCCTGGAATTCCTCTTCAAGTCTGTAGGAGTTGCAGGTGGTCAGAAGTTTGCAGTATCAGACCCTTTGTGTAATAGGTTTGCAGGGCTGAATGACTTTTGTGACAAAGCTCTAACCTTATCTCAGTGGGTCCCACGCTTCCAGGCAGATTATGTTAGCCTCGGAGGCTCACTATGACCCTCCATGTAGCCCTTCTCTCTAGGGGCAGGGGTCACATCCTACTGAGCCATTTTCATCAGTAGCCAGCAAGGGAGGTGGGAAGAAGCAACCCTCTCTCACACAGTCTCTGTTGTCTCACAGTCTCCATGATTAATCATAGAAAGTGGGGGAGGGTGTGGGAACCCCAGGCCCATCCTCTACTCCAGGCTCCAGCCCCTAACAGTAGCAGCTATTGGTAGCTGACCTTTTCAAACAGGACAAGTACAATTCCCTGGGCCACTTCTCCCTAGCAGCCCTCACTTACTCAATATCTACTTTACCCTTACCTCAGGGCCTCCTTCCTTGTGCCTGATAGGGTTTGTACTGCCCAGTTTCTCCAGCAGTACAGCTTCCTCCTGCAGTTCCTTACACATGCATCTCACTGACTAACTGGGAGGTGTTTAACTAGTTCCAGACAGCCCTTGATTGGCTTCAGTTGTCCCAATCAACCTAGCTATCTCCGCTGCTTTCTGGAATGATCTTAATTGGTCCCAGGTGTCTTGATTAATCTGGAGCAACTTCCATTTGGTTACCATGGTAAGAGGGATTTGTTTAGCCTGTTCTTCACTACTTTCCTATAGCCATATGGCCTTTGTAATGAAAATAGCACCTACATGTTAATGTGTATCATGTAACTGCTCCAAACTCATCAAGAATAAGGCAAACAAATTGTAATTAGCCTACAACTGAACTTTCTGTTGTTATTTCTATAGTTCCCTAGGTATGCATGCAAGCACCATCAATTCCTGGAGACAGTGTGACAGCAGAGTTGGCAGAACAAGGGGGCAAGAGGTGATTGGGCAAGCTCTTAGGTAGTTCTGTTTACTGTATATTGGGTCTGAATATTCTCTCATTTACATGGGTGTAACTCAGGAAGTACTCCACTGCAGTCACTGGGGTTATATTGGTATAAGAAAGGTGGTAAGGGGGAAAGCTCAGTGGTGGGCTGTGACCATTGGGACAGAGCTGTGTGTGACCCTGGGGACAAAGCTGTGTGTGTATGTATGTGTGTGTGTGGGTATTAGTGGTTGGTCTGGTCCTGGGAAGCTTTAGCATGGATGCCTGGGTTCATCTGCACCCACAGAAATCATAAAACCAAGGGTGCACAAACAAGCAAACATACACTTCACTCAGCCTAGATGGGAGACCCTGAGGTGGGAGGGGTTATGGTGTGTTGGAGAGCAGGCCCGCCCCACACTCACCCAGTGGTAGTGGTTCCTATCCTGTGCAGCTGGGCCCAACTCCCCACTCCAGGCTTTGCACCAGGTTGCAACACCACTCACTCAAATTTGGCCTGACCAGGCCAAACCTGAGCAGTGTTTTGACCCCATGTGACAGGTCACAATGTCTGGAGCAGGGAGCTGGGCCCCATCCCTGTGGGGAGCCATTGCTGCCATGGGCTATCAGAAGACCTGCCGTTTTCTATTCCTGGCTTTGGGACCATAGGCGAGTCTCTTCACCACTGGGTGCCACCGTTTCCCCAACTATCAAATAGAGCTAATCAAGGTTTGTTTGTTCTCCCCATTTTACAGGGTGGGAAACCGAGACACAGTTGGGACCTGTCTACACTACAGGTCTGTAGTGCATTTGTAAGCTGCTGACCCCCACATGCTGTTCAGAGCCTATGGACAACACGGCTCGTAAAGATGTGTTTCTTCTGTGCTTATCCCCTATGTACCAGTAGGGCTGGATGGCCTTTTCTCACTGTGCTGTGGGGAGCAGGTCCTGGGTACTAAGGGTCTGAAGAAGTTCCCAAGGACTAATTTTTTAAAATGTTTATCAATGAATTGGGAGAAAACATACAATCACTGCTAATAAGATTGGTGGGTGACAAAATAGTGGCAGAGTGGTAGTTACTGATGTAGTCCAGTCACTACAGCAGAGCACACTCCCTCTCAAAGGCAGGGGGACCAGACATGAGGGCCTGGTTGTAATTGCCAGCTGTGGGAGGGAGTGTGCAACAGTGGTTAGTGAAGGGGCCTGGAAATAAGGACTGCTGGGTCCTATCCATGGCTCTGACACTTGGTGTTACCCTGAGCCAGTAGCTTCCCCTCCCCAGGCCTGTTTCTCATTAGTAGGGTTGGGGTCACAGTCCCTACAGCCCAGGGGGGTTGGGAGGCTCCAGGAAGGTGTGTAAAGTGCCGGGATGTCAGGACCCGGGAGGCGCTGTCACCCCCGCACTAGGGCAGTGTTCTGCACCCCCTGCTGCTGGCTGAGTTTCTCCCTCCCTTGCCAATAAGACAGACTCTTTTTTTCACAGCCAGTCGATCGCCCAGTGTCATCACCCTGCCTGCTGGCTGGGCAGGTAACTCCTCAGGTCACCACCCTCTTCTGCCTGCCTTGGGCTTGGAGAGTAAGAAGGAGGGCGAGGGACAGCTGGCGACCCTGAACATCTGCCATCCATCGCTCCATCACCTAGAGCAAGTGAGTGGCATTAGGGTTCCTCTGTGGCGTCCCCTGTTTGTCTGGGGAGAGGCAGAAAAAGGGGGAGAGAATCTTTCCCAAAGGAGATTGGATTTGCAAACCACCCCCAGGAGCTCCTGGCTCTCAGACCGGGGAGGGGCTTCTCCAGAGCCGTCTCCAGTCTGTTTGGAAAGGTCCCAGCAATGGGGCTCCCAGCCCTTCCCTTGTGGGAGACTGTTTCCCAGGCTGAGAGTCTCTGAGCTGGGCCAGACGCTGTGAGCTGCTGAGCATGGAAATCAATGAGAAACGAGGGGGCCCTGGGCTTGCAATGCCTAGGGACTTTGATGTGGGGAATGGTTTCCCAGGAGAAGTCCGGACTCCTGGGTTCTGTTCCTTCTCTAGCCTTGGGGGGACTGTGGCCTGGGACGGCAGGAGGGAGCTTCTTGTCCAAAGTGATCAATGGTCTTTGTGACTGACCCTAGTGCTCGAAAAGGAGGAGACTCCCTGGGTATTGCAGCACCAGGGATGACGAAGGGGAACATTGGGAGCAGATCATGCAATGAACTCCTGCCAGTGTGTGGAGATTGCACTCCCTGCACCCCTGTGGGGGGGAGGAGGAGCTGCTCTGGCTGGGGCAGGGATGGGGAGGGACCAAAAAGGCTGGTTAGCGAGAGGCTGCCTTGACCCCAGACTTACACCTGCTCCCCGCTTGGTTCCAGGATGGGCAGGCTCCTGAGGATGTTCAGGAAGAAGGCTCTGCAGGTGGCCCCAGAGCCAGAGAGAAGCAGCTGCCATCTTCCCCACTGGTGGGGAAGGAGCTCCCGACCGGGCTAGGAGGTGGAAGTACCCACCCTTCTGGCAGAGGAAACCCACTCCCAGCGCAGGCCAGGCCGAAAAGGAGCTGGCCCAGAATGCAGCTGGGCAGGCAGGACCCAGCCCAGGAGGGGAGCCGGGCAGGGTGGCTCTGGGGTTTGTTGAGTGGGAAGCACTGGCCCCAGGAGCCCAGCCCTGATTCCTAGCAGGAGGCATCGCCCTGCCCGGTCATTGAGGATCTTCCAGCCTTCCCAGGGCAGGAAGTGGAGGATCCCTGTCCCAGCACCAGCAGCTTGGCCCACTCCCCATGGGGCAGCAGCAGTGCCTGGGACTCGGGCAGCAGTGAGGCCAATGGGTGCCGCTGCTTTGTTCCAGGTGAGGAGCCAGGCTGGGCTTAGGGAGGGGTGAGGAGGGGGCTGTGAACACCCTGGGCCCAAGCCCTCAACCAGTGCTATGAGGGTGGGTCCCCAGCCCAAGTGTCTGGCCTGAGCCAAGGGAACCCCACAGACACTAGATGCTGCCACTTTGTCCTTGGTGCTCCAGTTTTGGGGTGGGGGGGAGCAGGCACCTCCCAGGAAGTCCAGGACAGTGTGTGTGGGGGTCTCTTTGCTATGGGCTCCTGCAGGAGTTGGGGGCTGAAGGCATCACTGAGAGTGGGGAGTGTGGGGCCCGATCTTCCCTGGGTCCCAGAGGTGGGAAGGGGGCACATTGCCCCACCATGCCTCTGTCCTTCCCCTGAGTGACAGCAGCCGTCATCCTGTCCCCTTCTCTCCCTGGTGCAGGGACCCTCAGGGACTCAGAGGACGAGGCGGAGGAATGGGTGGACATGGCTACAGAGGGGGCTGCTCTCAAGAACATCCGAGAGCAGCTCCAGGGCCGAGAAAAGGTACAAACGTTCCCCAGCCTGGGAGACCAAGGACTGATGGGTGATGGCGACTGACCAGGCAGGGCTGAGGCACATGGGCGGGGGAAGCTTGTCCTGCTGCTGGCAGGGCTGGACCTGCTCTAGAGAGAATGGGAGGATTCAGTCAGCAGGGGCTGCTGATCTGCCCCATTCACCAGGGCTGCCATCCTGCGGCTTCAGCATTAGTTGCTGGGATGACTTGGGGAAAGGTCTCAACCTCCCCCCATCCTACTTCACTGCTGCCAGAATCCCTCCTGCCCCCCCCCCCCCGCTAGAGCCCTCTCCCTGCCCAACCTGGGTGGGGGTGGGGGTGGAGGGGAGGGTTCTGAGAACTTGAGCTGTGGATTGCAGGTGGAACAGCTGTCAGGGGCACTGAGGGGGAGGTGACAGGAGCTCACCCTACAAGGAAGGGGGTTGGCATTGGAGGTCACTAGAAAGGACAACAAGACTCCATTCTGGGGATCAGGAGGGTGGATCCATCCCTCAGATGTGGGCAGGTGCTGGATGGAAATGCTGCTGGTTCCAGGTGCCTTTAATCCCACCCGATTCCTCAGGGGCGTCTGAGTCTCTGACAGGTTCTCGTTCCCTTGCAGCAGGAGGATGTCACAGACAACATGATGTGCCAGCTCCGCATCATCTGGCACTTGCTCCAGCTGCCCGAGGCACTGCAGGGGCTGTGCCTCTGAGGCCACCAGCAACTCCCGCTCCCTGCTGCAGGTACTGCTCCGGCTCACTGTAAATGGGGAGCTCATGGAAGGGGAAATGGAGCCCCCTGGCACTCACAGAAACTCTCTCCCCTCTGTGGAGCAGGATCCTTCCCTCTGTCCCCCAGATTCCTTCATCTGGGGCAGGAGCTCTTCCCCTCACACCCATTCCCTTCCCACCTTTCCTTGGTCTACCCCCATCCCATTCCCCCTGCTCCCAGACAGAGCTTTCCCTGCCCCATATGGTGCAGAAGGGCCGTTGTGTCAGGGCCACAGCCCCTAGCCCCACTGAAGCTCTGAAAGCTCCACTTTTGAGGAGGTGGGGGTGGGACAGAGGCTCAGGGCTAACTTCACCTCCTGCCCTTTATTCTCCCCTTGGCCCTTCTATGGGGTCTCTGAGTATGAAATGAATAGGAGCCTCCTTCCCAGCTGTCTTCCAGGCCCTGGGATCTGTCACAGCCTCCCAGATGGGCGGAGCCTGCAGTTGAGCCACCTACGGGAGCAGTGGGGACAGGTCATCTCGTCCCATCAAACCAAGCAGTGCTGGGTCTCAAAGAGGCTTAGACGGAAGGCCCCACTCGCTCATGGAGGTAAGAGCCATTTACTTCTTAGGGAGTGTGGGTCTCTTGGGGGAGAAATGGGATCCCCGATGCATAGCTTGGCTGGGAGCTTCCCCGTCCCTGGCTTCCAGCTCTGGAACAGAGATGTCTCCATCATCGTACCACCCTGGTTTTGTTCCTAGGAAGGGGCTCCCCAGAGATGTCCTCGAACCTGGATTCCTGAGAGCGTTTCCAGCAGGAGACTCCTGCCCCTCGGGCATGAAGAGAGCATCACATAGTCTCATTCACATGGCATCTCCGGTCTCCAGCTCCACTTGCCACAGCAGGGCAAACGAACGCATCAGCTCCCAGAATGCCAACTCTTTGACCTCCTTCCACTCAGCAGTGGGGTTTCTCCAGCCCCCTCACCACACCTGTCAGCCTCTGAATGATGAAGGGCCTGAATGTCAGAGTCACCAGAACAAGCAAACTCCAGTTCCAGGCAGTGGGGCCTGTGTGTACTCAGCCCCTCTGGAAACCAGGTCTGAAATGGGGAGCAAGGACCCCAGCCCAGTAACAGTAGGAGTGGGCAGAGCAGGCCTGTAACAGGGTGCTTTCCCCTGAGCTGCACAGCCTGAGGCTTAGCCAAGCTGATTACCAAATGAGCCGTAACTGAAGGGCATCATGTACCTCCCGCTAAAGAGCCAGACTTCAGTGATGATACCGCCCAGCTGGGGTATCAACAGGAACGAGAATGAGGTAGGAAGTTCAGCACAGCAAGGAAAGCCTAGAGGGGATCTTGAGAAGAGAGGTAGGAAGTGCCCAGGGAAAAGTGCAGCAAAAAGAAAGGAACAGACCTAGCTGTTGGGCACAGGACCCTGGGCTGCTACCGATGTCAGGGTGGGTCTGGGTTCCCCTACTGGCCCCAAAGCAGACTGCCAAGAGCCACAAAAGGATCTCAGCAAACTGGGTGACTGGGCAACAAAATGGCAATATTCAATGTTCAAAATTCAATGTTGATAAATGCAAAGTAATGCACCTGGGGAAATACAATCCCAACTCTACATATAAAATGCTGGGGTCTAAATTAGCTGCTATCACTCAAGAAACTTCAGGACCAGACTCCAAAGAGAAACTGCTGAGCTCCAGTTCATTTACAAATTTGACACCATCAGATCAGGATTAAACAAAGACTGTGAATGGCTATCCAACTACAGAAGCAGTTTCTCCTCCCTTGGTGTTCACACCTCAACTGATAGCAGAGCACCTCACCCTCCCTGATTGAACTAACCTTGTTATCTCCATACTGATTTATACCTGCCTCTGGAAATTTCTATTACTTGCATCTGAAGAAGTGAGGTTCTTACCCACGAAAGCTTATGCTCCCAATACTTCTGTTAGTCTTAAAGGTGCCACAGGACCCTCTGTTGCCTTTTACAGATTCAGACTAACACAGCTACCCCTCTGATACTTGACACTCAAGAAAGAGATCTTGGAGTCATTGTGAATAGTTCTCTGAAAGCATCCATTCAATGTGCAGGGCAGTCAAAAAAGCGAACAGAGGGTAGAGGCCTGTATGGGGCAAGGAGGGCAGGGATTTGGGAAGCAAGAGCAGAGGATCGAACACTTCCTTAATGTGGGTTAGGATGATCCCCCTTTCAAAGATAGAGAAAGTGAGGCACCAGATGGGAGAGTGACCTGGCCATTGCTAGTGGGTGCCAAGTGACTGAGCAGGGAACTCCTTGAGAGACTCCTAGAGACTTGTAGGTGTTTCACTGTGACCCTCTGGGAGCCATGGAAAGAGACCTGCATTGAAGAGACTCTCCTGTTCTAACAGAGGGTTTCTGTTCTCCTAGATAGTCAGCCAGTGAGGCAAGTTTGCAGAATGTGGAAGAGTCGTTTGGCGATGGGTTGGAGGATTCACCATATAGGTGGCAGCAGCTGCAGTGCCTGGGGTCCCCATGGGCCAAGCCTCCACACCTAACTCCGGCTAATCTCCCACTGCTCTCAGTGGAGCTTGGCTTTAGCTGCTGGGCCTGCGTGCCTAGGCAGAGGACTCAGATATTTCCATCAGGTTGCTCAATGGCAAATGCAGCCATCCACAGAAGTGAAGAAGAATGGAAGGGAAAGAGCAAATCTGGACCATCCGCTGAGCTGCTGCAATTGAGTGAGCAGAGCTGGGGAGAGAAGAGGGAGAACTTGAAGGTGGTTAGCGGCAGTAGGGAGGAAAAGCCGTTTGGGAGCCAGGAGAGTAGAAATAAATAGTTAATGATGAATACTGCGGGCTTTGTCCTGTGTGGTGAAGGGTTGAAAATGGGTCTCTTTACTATCACACTAAACTTTAAAATAGCTGTGTATGATGAAAGGGCAGGTCTATAAAGGTAATAGGTCACGCTAGGGGCTTGAAGTCCCAGATTAGGTGCTATTGCATGCTTCTACCAGCTGATCTCAACCCAACAAATCCCTGAGGCAGTAGCAGTGGTGAACTCTTGTCCTCTTTTTCTGGACTAGAAAAAGGACACAATACATGTGGCCAAGGAACTAGAGAGGCATGGGGGTCACTTGCAGTGTTGCCTGTTAATATGGCTCTTGTGGGGGAGCACGGCAGGTTACTTTGGACTAGGTAGGAGCCACATGTCTCCAAACCTGCACCTCCTGAGGCTCCAGAGACCTCTCTCCAGATCCCAGAGCTTCCTCAGAGTCCTAAGGAGCCAGATGGAATCTGGCCTCTCTCCCCGCACCTCAGGAGTCCAGAAAAAGCTATTTGTAGACATGTTATGTGTCCTCTCCTGCCACACTCACCTGTTGGTGACTAATGCAGTCACAGAGTCCAGACTCGGTGTCATGCATTCCTCTGGGCTGTGACAAGCAGGAGGACTTGAGCTGCAATGGATCCTCCTGTGCAAGGGCTGAGTGGGCAACCTCTCTACTGCCGTATCTGGTTTCCAGCCCACACGCACTAAGGAGGAGGTGATGGATTTACCCCAAAGGTGGGTGTGGGAAGAAGCAGAGTGAAGAGGTGATCAGAGAGACATCCCGTAGCATTCCTCCTAGAGTCACTCCAACAACCACCTGGCTCCTTCCTGCCGTAGGCCGCAGCCCCTAGGTTCCATAGGGAATTTCTGAATTAACCCTCTAGAAAGCTGCCTCTGGCTCTCTAGAAGCTCTCACACAGCCCTGTCACGAGACGTAAGGAATAAGGTCCTGCCTTCCCCAACTGCTCAGGGGAATCTTCTCAGAGAATCAGTGCAGGGCTTTATGCTTCTCTACAAACAGATCACTCTGCGTGGTGTTGTCAAGCAGCTGCACGCCCCTTGGCAGCTCTTTTTAGAGCAACATTAACTCCTACAGGGATTTCTGCTCTAAATGTTCCGGGCCTGAGGGAAGGATTCTGTGGAAAACAGGCCTTTCCCTTGCTCCAGTCCAGGCTCTGCTGTTCTGATGCTGCAGAGCTGATAGGGAAGGCTTGAGGGTTCCTGGTGAGCATGCTGCAAAGCCAGCAATCCCATGCTGCAATGCCACCAGTCCCATTCTGCCTCAGCCCTGGGGATACGTCCTCTTTCTCCCGCAGCACCTTCCAATGGAGGGAAGAAAGGGACATGTGAGATGGAGTCTCTCCCTGCTTACAGATAGCCCATCCTGCAGTAACACATGTGTGGACGCAGGGGAATGCTGTGCTGCAGTGTATGTGCCCTGCAAGATATCACTTGTGAAGGGAAGCAACACTGCTCTTGGCACTGGCATCTGGGCAATAAGGAAGAGGAGTTGGAAATTCTCCCTGGGGAGGGGAAATGAGGAAACCCAGTGGGATGATGTGTATAACTGGAATGTTAATGTCGCTGGGTACAACCCACTGAGGTAGGGGAGAGAGGGTAAAAATAGTGGTGGGCAGGGTTGCACTTTACATTAGACCAGTGGTTCTCAAACTGTGGGTCAGGACCCCAAAGTGGGTTGCAACCCTATTTTAATGGGGTCACCAGGCCTGGCTTAGACTTGCTGGGGCCTGGGGCGAAAGCTGAAGCCTGAGCCCCACTGCCTGAGGCCGAAGCCAAAGCCTGAGGGCTTCAGCCCTGGGCAGTCAGGCTCAGGCTGCAGGCCCCCTGTCTGGGGCTGAAGCCCTTGGGCTTCGATTTTGGCCTCCCCACGCAGGGTGATGGGGCTCAGGCTTTGGCTTTCCCCCCTCACCTGGAGCGGTGGGGCTCGGGAGGGATCAGACTTCGGTCCCCCCTCCTGGTATCTTGTAGTAATTTGTTGTCAGAAGGGGGTCAGAGTGCAATGAAGTTTGAGAACCCCTGCATCAGACACATCATGACCTGTTTTACGTTCTTGGTCATTGAGAACCCCAGGACCTTGAATGGACAGGGATCAATCTGCTAATAACATAGCCCAGCAGGGGAACCGGTGGAGGGCTGGCACAGTTCACTGAATCCAAACCAGAGAGCAGGAAATGTTTCTCTTTTTGCACCTGTCTGTGACTTGTGGGAAGAAATGAGGTTAGCACGGGGGACTTCCTATTGGGAGACAGACCGGGGAGGTCTCACGTAGCCAGGAGTAAATCATCCTTGGAGATTTTGAGAAATTATAGATACTTTTCTAATACAAAGTTTTGTACCCCACTAGGAGTGACTCTATTGTGGGCCTCCTTGTGGTGGATAAAGATGAACAGATCATTGGACTGGATGTTTGTGGTTGCTCTGGGGCCACTGATCATGACTAGACTGTATTCAGTAAGAAGGTTTTGGAACAAATTGATAAATTAAACAGCAATAAGTCACCAGAACAAGACAATATTCACCCAAGAGTTCTGAAGAAACTCAAATGTGAAATTGCAGTACTACTAACTAACTATGGTATGTAACCTATCCTTTAAATCAGCTTCCGTACCAGATGACTGGAGGATGGCTAATATGACACCAATGTTTTAAAAAGGCTCCAGAGACGCCCCTGGCAATTACAGGCCACTAAGGCTAATTTCAGTACCAGGCAAATTGGGTGAAATTATAGTAAAGAGCAGAATTATTAGAGATAGATAAACACAATTTGTTGGGGAAGAGTGAACATGGTTTTTGTAAAGGGAAATCATGCCTCACAAATCTACTAGAATTCTTTGAGGGGGTCAACAAGCATGTGGATAAAGTTAAAAATTACTTAGACAAGTTAGATGTCTTCAAGTCATCAGGGTCTGATGAAATGCGTCCTAGAATACTTAAGGACTGAGGAGATATCTGAGCCATTAGCAATTATCTTTGAAAAGTCATGGAAGACGGGAGAGATTCCAGAAGACTGTAAAAGGGCAATTATAGTGCCAATCTATAAAAAGGGAAATAAGGACAACCTGGGGAATTACAGACCAGTCATCTTAACTTGTGTACCCGGAAAGATAATGGAGCAAATAATTAAGCAATCAGATTGCAAACATCTAGAAGAAAAGGTGATAAGTAACAGTCAGCATGGATTTGTCAAGAACAAATAGTGTCAAACCAACCTGATAGCTTTCTTTGACAGGGTAACAAGCCTTGTGGATGGGGGGAAGCAATAGATGTCGTATATCTTGACTTCAATAAAGTTTTTGATACTGTCTCACATGACCTTCTCATAAACAAACTAAGGAAATGCAACCTAGATGGAGCTACAATAAGGTGGGTGCAAAACTGATTGGAAAACCATCCCCAGAGAGTAGTTATCACTTCACAGTCATGCTGGAAGGGCATAACGAGTGGGGTCCCACAGGGATCAGTTCTGGGTCCGGTTCTGTTCAATATCTTTATCAATGATTTAGATAATGGCATAGAAAATACACTTATAATGTTTGCGGATGATACCAAGCTGGGAGGGGTTGCAAGTGCTTTAGAGGATAGGATTAAAATTCAAAATGATCTGGACAAACTGGACAAAAGGTCTGAAGTAAATAGGATGAAATTCAATAAGGACAAATGCAAAATACTCCACTTAGGAAGGAACAATCAGTTGCACACATACAAAATAGGAAATGACTTCCTAGAAAGGAGTACTGCAGAAAGGGATCTGGGGGTCATAGTGGATCACAAGCCAATTATAAGTCAACAGTGTAACTCTGCTGCAAAACAAACAAACATCATTCTGGGATGTATTAGCAGGAGTGTTGTAAGCAAGACATTAGAGTCCTTCTTCTGCTCTACTCCACGCTGATTAGGCCTCAACTGGAGTATTGTGTTCAGTTCTGGGCGCCACATTTCAGGAAAGATGTGGACAAATTAGAGAAGGTCCAGAGAAGAGCAACAAAAATGATTTAAAGGTCTAGAAATCATGACCTGTGAGGGAAGATTAAAACATGAAAGCAGTTTTTAAGTACGTAAAAGGTTGTTATAAGGAGGAGGGAGAAAAACTGTTCTTCTTAACGTCTGAGGATAGGACAAGAAGCAAAGGGCTTAAATTGCAGCAAGGGAGATTTAGGTTGGACATTAGGAAAAACTTCCTAACTGTCAGGGTAGCAAAGCACTGGAGTAAATTGCCTGGGAGGTTGTAGAACTCCATCATTGGCGAGTTTTAAGAGCAGGTTAGATAAACACCTATCAGGGATTGTTTAGATCAGCGGTAGGCAATCCCCAGGGCACACATGCCAAAGGCGGCACGTGAGCGGATTTTCAGTGGCACTCACACTGCCCGGGTCCTGGCCACCGGTCCGGGGGGGTCTCTGCATTTTAATTTAATCTTAAATGAAGCTTCTTAAACATTTTAAAAACCTTATTTATTTTACATCCAACAATAGTTCAGTTATATATTATACACTTACAGACAGAGACCTTCTAAAAACGTTAAAATGTATTAATGGCACACGAAACCTTAAATTAGCGTGAATAAATGAAGACTCGGCACACCACTTCTGAAAGGTTGCCGACCCTGGTTTAGATAATACTTAGTCCTGCCATGAGTGCTGGGGACAACACAAGAGTGCAGGGGACAAACTGCTATCTGTAGGCATTGGCTACATCAGGTAGCAGTTTTTTACAGGTTACAGTTTTCTTCACAGATCAGTAACTGCTGCAGGTAGCACATTGCTACAGGGCGCAGTTTCCTACACTGCACCGGCAGAGGTGTAGGTCAGGGTGAAACGCAGAGGTCACAGCCGCGAAGCCCCTAGTGGCTGGGAAGCGGCCGCCTGCTCCGGAGAGGAGGAGGAGGAGGTGGTGCCAGGCGGAGCGACACGAAAAGAGGGTGGAGCTAAGTCTCCTGTTCCCCCCTCGCGCCCCGCCTCGCGCCGCCCTGGTTGCCTAGCAGTGGTAACGGCCGTTCCGTGGCGTATATTGTTTACAGGAGAGTAGCCAATGGGAGGGCGGATGGTGGCGGGTGGGGCTTCGGCGCCGGGCCAATGGGCGGCGGGGGCGGCGCGTTTAAACGACGACGACAGGTAACTGCGAGGTGGTTGTTCCGTTGGCCGCGCTTCAACGTGTCGCGGCGCCATGCCGAGCCGGCCCGAGGACTACGAGGTGCTGCTCACCATCGGCGCCGGCTCCTACGGCAAGTGCCAGAAGGTGCGGCGCCGGGCGGACGGCAAGGTGAGCGCTAGGGGCCGCGCGTGTGTCCCGGCGCTGGCTGCTCCCGCGCCTCTCTGCTGCCCGCGGGGTGGTATCGCAGCAGCGCTCACCCCCGGGCTGCGCTCCCCGAGCTCGGCCCCTGCGGGTTCGCTGTCTTGCCGCGGGCGCAGGAGCCGCGGCGCCTCGTGGGTGAGGGGTGAGGCGGATCTGCTGGAACGGGGACACGCCGCGCCCCCGGGACGACTGGTGGCGGGTGAGTAGAGGCGGCTGCTCAGCAACACGTAAAGCTGCACGTTGCTCTGCCCGTCACCGCCGGGCTGGGACAGGGCTCCGGGTCCATCCCCGCGGGGCGCTCTCCGCCGGCTCCTCCAGCCCAGCTACCTGCTCCGTTAGCTGGTGACTTGGCTTCACACGTTCCTGTTCGTCCCTCAGCCACGGTGTAAACTGTCTTTCAGGTCTTAGTCTGGAAAGAGCTCGACTATGGCTCCATGACAGAAGCCGAGAAACAAATGCTTGTTTCGGAAGTGAATCTACTCCGGGAGCTGAGACACCCAAACATTGTCCGGTATTATGATCGCATCATTGACCGAACCAACACGACCCTGTACATCGTGATGGAGTATTGTGAAGGCGGTGACCTGGCTAGTCTCATTGCAAGATGTACAAAGGAAAGGCATGTGAAATCTGTTCATGGGATCGCCTGCTCTCCCATCTAAATAACCTGAGCATTTACCAGAATTTAAGCTAAATCAAAATGTATCTCTTTGTAATCCATTAGAAACTTGGGTTTGATACATTTAATCACCCCAGACTTCTAAATTCTCTCAAGTCTCTCCTTAAGGTGTAGAAAGATGGGTGGGTTTTTTTTAAAAAGTATAGTTTAGTGGCAGTTGTGCTAAACTGACTTCTATTGATAAGATACAGAAAAACTGAGGTACTTGACACACAGAGGAATAGTCACAATTGCATTCCCTTGTGTGAGGCAAAAGCCTGTGAGCCCTGGTCTCACAGAAAAGAGCATTAAGTCTAGACACCCTGCTATGACCACTAGAGACCCAACTGTCAGGACTTGTGGATTCTATTTACTCCACTACTGACTTGCAGTGTGACCTTATTAAATCTTTGGACCTGTCTGCTTTAGGTTGCCCACCTGTAAATGAATATTACTTAACCTTGCAGGAGTATCATTGCTCAAAACTTTTTTGGGGGAAGAATGTTATAAATGTTGAATAGTTACATAGATCAAAGCTATATTGGAAAAGCTACCCTTGTACAAAAAGTTTACGTTCAAAGCTATTGCAGGGATTTAAAGTAAAACTAAAAAGAAACTTGGTAAACAGTCTCAGTTAAAAGCAAGTTCAAATATTAAACCTGCTTCAAAGCCTCTTTCCTGTCTTGTGGGTTTTAGAATTGTGCTTGTTTGTTTTTTCTCTTGAGTTCACTTGTCCCTAGATGATAGAACTATCTACAAGAGAAATGGTGAAACTGTTCTAACAGAGCTCAGTGCTTCAGCTCAAACAGAGTTCTAATAGAATTTTGTCTGGCTTGGCTCTAACCATGTAAGCTTCAGAGCACTTTAGGGTGGGTGATCTTGACAGCTTTTCCAGGCTGTCTGTTATGTCCCGGGATGCAAAACTAAAATCACAAGTTGAGACTTTGAATTGAGATAAATCACTTGAATTGTTCTACATAACAGTGCTCTGGGCCTGTTACCTTCTAGGTTTTGCTGTGTGATAGAAAAGGGGGAGAAAGGAATGGACTTTCTGAAACACAAATGGGATGGCTGTGGGGCACACTTCCATAGGGGATTAGGTGAATCCAAAGTCTGACCCTCTATGGGAAATGCTGCCCAACTCTCATCTTTGAAAAGGCCTTTCCATCATAAGACTGGCTATCAACACTGATATGTCTTGTATCTAATATACACCACCACAAAAAAGGAAATGAATGCCTTAAAACAAAAGCCCCTGTACATTGTGTGGCATTTTTAATTCCAAAAAGGTGCCAAAACTCCAAGTCCACTAGGTGCTCTGAGTGTAATCCCCAAGGCCAATACTTTGGTGCTACTGAGGGCTTCAAAACCCCTATTCAGCTGCTTCCTAAAGCCCCAAGACATCTAAGTTTTTCTGCCGGTGAGCATGCTCACAGTCGTATTGTTCTAAGGCATAAGACAGGTGTCTAAGTGCCAAGCCCTGAAGCATTGCCCTGCATATCTTGTCTGCAGTGCCTAATTCATAGGGGTGCTCTGAGGTTGCTTGAACTCCCACGCAATAGCTGAGAAGTGGCCTTCCTTATCCCAGGGATGAGATCTGGGTTCAATTCCCCCTCTGCCTGATGTGGAGAAGGGATTTGAACTTGGGTTTCCCACCTCTCAGGGAGTGCCCAAACCACTGGACTAGTCATTCTCTCTGGCCCAATAAATATTTAATTGTTTATACACTGTGGACTGCTTCAGTAGGAGAGAGTGAGACCCACACCAGCATAGCCCAGTGGTTTGGACACTCACCTGAGAGGTGGGAGTTTACATTTCCTCTTCACATAATGCAAGGTCTCCCACATCCCAGGTGAATGTTCTAACCAGTGGGCTAAATACTATAAGGGAAGTTCTCTCCCCTACCCCTTGCATTTCTTGCCTGCCCCCCCCCCCCCAAAAGAAACCCCTACAACTTAGGCACCCAACTCCAGGAGAGAGCTCACTGCTGAGAATCCCAAGCAGAGATGGCCATTTCCCTCTAGGCTAGAGTTAAGCCACACCCCTCAAATTTAGGTGTCTAAGACCCACCCCTCTCTTCAGCATTACCTGTTGGAACTGTGTAAGCTATCCCTCCTTACTGTACTGGCTTTTTTTGTAGATCCTATTCTTGGATATCTAACTCTCTCTATGCAGTGGGAGTCTAGGTGCCTAAGTTGTGGATTCCACTGGATGGGAATGTACCTAAAAGTTAGCACTGTCACAAAACTCACATTACTTTGTGGCTCTAGCCCTCTGTTACTGCTATTTACTTTGCATGGTAGATGCTAGGATACTATAGCCATATGTGGTAGTACAAAACCCTAAGATGGGAACAAATAGTTAATTAGAGGGTGACTTATATACTTCTCTCTCTAGTTACCGTATTTACAAGATCTATATTACTCTGTTAATTATTTAACTTCTCCTTTCATAGACATTACTTAGAGGAAGACTTTGTTCTCTGCATGTTGACTCAGTTGACCCTGGCCTTGAAGGAATGTCACAGACGGAGTGATGGTGGCCACACTGTGTTGCACCGGGATCTAAAACCAGCAAATATCTTTCTAGATAGCAAGCACAATGTGAAACTTGGAGACTTTGGATTGGCTAGAATATTGCACCATGATACCAGTTTTGCTAAAACATTTGTTGGCACTCCATATTACATGTCTCCAGTAAGTGTACCAAGATCCTGGTTTCTTCTGCAACACCTTGCTTTTTAACAGAATTCCTCAACCTCTTTAAGTTTTAAAAAAACCTATAACTAAATCTTAGTTCCTGTAGCCAACTCCTTTTTAACAAGGGACAGACCTTTAAAACTTGTGTTGGTGGGGGTGGGGGGGGACTTGCTTGCAACAATTCTACATCATGTATCAGAATGGTCTTGTATATATGACTGACTTTCAAGTTTGATATGACTTAAGCCTCAAGTTTTTTGGACACTAAATTTTCATAAATTAAGTGCTGTACTGTTTCTGGTGTTAATTAGCTATAGCATGGGCCCTCAACCTGGGGGTTGTGGACTCTTTTTTCTCCCCCCCCCCCCCCCCCCGACTTGCCATCTCAACTGGGTTGCAAATGTCCTCAGGGGTTTATGGTGAGATGTGTAGGGAGGGTAGTGATGGGGAGTTCCAAAACTCTTCCTTTTTTTTTCTCTCCTCCTCCTCCTCCCCCCCCCCCCCCCCCGTTACATGGAGTCACAGTATAGAACAAGTTGAGGACCACTGCCATCAGACTATTGTGCATACTTAATAAATCCAACACCTTTTCTCAAATCTATGTCTTCAAAGAACATCTGTAGAATTCTCATTCCTATTTCTTGATCTCTGCTTCTGAATGAGGCTGGAATAGCTCCCTTGCCTCTTGATATTTTACGTTTGAAGGCTGCTGTTGCTGAGTACAGCACAAATTAGAACTGTGCACTGGTCATCGCTCACCATCCTAAGTAGATCTTTTCAAAGGCAGCATTCTTAGCTCTTGACTACAGTTGATGTGAAGCTCCCTTAAGGACCTCCATCATGACTACTGCTCCAGCTCTTCTTATGAGGTATCCTTTGCTAGTACCATCCTTGTCATCTTGTGTAAGTCTACCCCCTGCAAGTCACATTTCTGAAATATCTGCCTTGGTATCTTGGCACTGACTTGTCACATCTGCACAGTAGTGCGTCAGTGCTGCTGCAGTGATGTAGTCGGGTACTCTACCTTCTTCAAATGATTGATCTACATGGGTTCTTGTCCTCTGGAGCATAGACTTAGGAGTGAAAATCCTGCAAGGTCATGTCAAAGCTCGCTCATTCTGAAGTAAAGCAGACATAAAGAAAAGTACTTGTCCTTTGCTTCTGTGCTCTGTGTGCAGACTCTAATGAAGTGTTTTTCCCTATATAATGTCTTGCATTTGTGCTGATGCAATTTGAACAAAGCTTTACTCCAGCTCAGTTATTGTTGCTGTAATATCTTCTATACTCTGAATTATACTAGCTTGAAGTAGCTATTGTGAATTAAACTGCAAACTCATCAGTGATAATTTAGTAGGTAGCACAAATATTAGCTGATCCTTCATGGTGAACTTGGTTCTGCTGCATTGCTGTACACCTTCCTGATAACACCTTTTAAATAAAGGCTTCTCTTTCTTAGGAACAAATGAACCGCATGTCGTATAATGAAAAATCAGACATCTGGTCTCTAGGATGCTTGCTGTATGAGCTATGTGCCCTCTCGTAAGTATAAAGACAACTGCTGTGAGACTACTTACACTTTAATTATAGTATGATCCGTGACTAAACTATAAACAAGTCAAGACCAAAGTTTGTCTAAAATAAATCTTAATCTAACAAAAGGTTGTCTTGTTTTCAAAACCAAGCTCTCTTCTAGACACTAGAAGAACCTTGACTGAAGTGGTAAATTGAGGTTTTCCTCAAACGCAATGAAAACCCTTTAACACATTTCCGCTTACAATGAAAAGAGCCTTTAAGAAAATAAATACTCTTCTTCAGGCCTCCATTTACAGCTTATAACCAAAAGGAGTTGGCAGAGAAGATAAAAGAAGGGAAGTTCAGACGAATACCATATCGTTATTCAGATCAGTTGAATGAACTTCTTAAAAAGATGCTGAATTTAAAGGTAGGAATTGACTGTTTTCACTAATACTTCAATCTGATACTTAAAGCATTTCAGAGCTTTAATTTTACTGTAGGGTGGAAATTGTACAGATTTGCCTCCATTAAGAAGGGAATTGGTGTTCTACATTTCTTAAACTGACACTTATCACACTTTTTTTCTTTTCTGCCTTGTTTCTTTTAAGGACTACTGTCGACCCTCTGTTGAAGAAATTCTACAGAACCCCTTGATAGCTGACTTGGTGGTAGAAGAGCAAAGAAACTCCTCTGAGAGGAAAGGACGAAGATCAACAGAGCCAGAAAGGCTGCAGCATTCAGGCACTGCAGTAAATGAGCTGAAACTGAAGGAACAACACTTGCAGGAGAGAGAGAGAGCCATAAAAGAGAGAGAGCAACAACTGGAACGTATGAAATTCCATTCTGGGAGTAGGGAGGTCAGAATCAGACTCTGGTCTGAAAGAGCCTGAGAGGGTAGTCCAGATTGCAGATGCAGCCTGTCAGATTTTTAAAACTACTAATTTTTTTTGTTGGTATTTAATTAAATCTTGTCTGGTAGTCTAATCCAAGAGTAGAAACCTGGATTGGGATTGTGGGGGATGGCGAAGGCTGTTCATAGCAAGCAAAGGTTAACAAAACCTACAGAATGTGGGGCCTGAATCTGTTGTCCTGAGCAATGTGTAGCCATAAAAAGTAAAGTGGGTGGAATGCTACCAAATCAGAATGGTAGCATTTTACTCACTCTGCATTGGGGCAACTTCCTAGTCACAGTATGGGGCAACAGATTTGGGTCCTTACTCTATATAAATGCACAATTAGTGTATTAGCTACAATCTATGAAAATTATTGGAGGGTGTGATGTGGCACAATTTTAAAAAGGTGGGTGTGGGCTACTTTTTTGGAGACTGTCCATTGAAGTAAGATCCGAAACTTATACAAAACAGCAATTGTCAATAGAGCTCATTAGCAGTGAAGCTATATAGTCAGTTCTTTAACTAATTGGGTTTATGTAATGGATAACACTTAGATTGTACTTTGGCAACTTAACTGCATGCAACTAAAGATATCTTGTGCCACAACTGGAACATCTATTTTGAAAATCAGGCCCTGTATGTGGCACAGCTAAAATAAAATGTGCAAAATGGCAGGACTGAACACTAGCATGGTTGGCTGAAGCTATACATGATAGACTAGAAAACAAGACTCTCTCAGGGCATGATTGGTATTTTAAAGCAGAATGAGGATTCCACAGTGGAAAAATGGTATGCATCACTTAAACTCCTTAGTGTCCAGTCACTGCCATATCCCATGAAGTGCATGGGCTGAGAGAACCTGACTCTACACAGTAAATGTACTACTTTGCTACCTAGAGCAACAAAGCAGAAATTTAGGGGCTTGACACTTCAGTGTCTATATCTGCTTTTCTGCAGGAAAATGTGTCTTGGGACCAAGCATCTCCTGTTTGGGAAAACATCAGATATCTAATGTTAATACTTTCTTCATATGCTTACTTCCAGAGAGGGAGCGGGAGCTATGTGTTCGTGAGAGACTGGCAGAAGATAAACTTGCTAGGTATTACAATGTAACCTAGGTTAAACTTTAAGATTTTGTTTGCTGTAGAAATAGTTAAACTATCTCATTTTGTAACAGGGCTGAAAACTTGATGAAAAACTACAACCTATTCAAGGAACAGAGGATATTGGCAGGTGCAAAAAGCCCAGGTATGAGAATAAACAGGAAGCCACTTGAACTAGTAAACGCAGATTGGCACAGCCCTGAGGATGCCCTTGACATTCTGCATGCCATGAAAAGTCCCATCTTACCAAACAAACTACATAAACTTCTGTAATGGTTTTGACAAACTTGACCTATTTTTTTAAGTGTCTCGTGGAATGACAAAAAACAGCTCTAGAAGGGATCACCTTTGCTGCTGTCAATATTTATTGAGCCTCAACATCAAAAATGATGATGGGGAGTTGGGGGGTGTCGGTATGAATTGCTGGAAAGTTATGAATTTACTTTCTCTAACTAGTTCTAGGTTTCAGAACACTACTAATTGAGTTTTGGAGCAGATTATGAAATCAGATCTATGTAATATGATCTAGTTTTAAAATGTTAGTCTTCAATAAAACATAAGGCATGTCTTATGACCACTCAGCCTTCATCTCATGGATGGCTTTAAAAGAAAAGGCAGATGTATACTATTTCCACCCCCGCCCCCTCCATTGACCTTAAGGGTGGTTCATACCTCAGATAGTCTAACAGACTGAACTTGCAACTCAATGAGTCAAACTATACATAGTAGAAACCTGAGGTGATTTAGAGGAAGGAGCAGCAGTTTTTAAAATCCAAACAGACATGGTACAATACCTTGCATAACAATTTAGACCTAGATGCTGGAATTTAGGCACCTAAATCAATTTCTGAATCGGGCACTACTGTGGCTTGCTTGCGTGCACCTCTACGCATGTCCCTACACACACCTCTTCCTCCTCCCTCCCCCAATCTCCTCTTCATTCTGTAGGCACCTAAATTTTTGCAGTAGAAGTTCCCTAGGTGCCACGTTCTGTCTCTGGACATGTGCTCTGCAGCAGCAGGCCGGGTACCTGGATTCTTAAGCTCCTGTGGTGCACAAACCAGGAAAAGAGGCATTCTTCCACCTAAGTCAGCCATGCAGGGTCTGAGCAGCTAAGTATAGTCTGTTTGCTCTCTTGGTCAGGTCCCCATAAGCAAGCTTACAGAAACTAGCTGGGGGAGAAGAGATGTGTGGAAGGGGCAGGAGGAGGATCATCTCCCTCAAACTCCTACCCAAGTTGTTAGTGTTCATGTGGGATTTAGGAGACACTGATCTAATGCCCACACCACTACCATTCCAAGTGGAGTAGTCCTCTACAAGCCTAGTTCTGCTTAATCACTCAAAATAGCATTGTTTCAATGTCTGTCAGCCTATTCATCCCCTGCCTCTTGCAATAGTGCTGCTTTCTGATGTTCTCCCTTCCCTGGCATAACTATGCTAAAACCTGACAATTCATAATTTAATATCCTCTGCATCTTTCATGGTTTTTTTAACTTCCTGTTGTATAAAGAGTTTGCTTGCTGTAGAACAGATCTAGCTAGAAGATAGCACCCAGGTCTCTACCATCCCCATCTCACTAAGCTCACTTTTATTATTATTATTATTTTTTACACACAAAGGGCCTGGTTTTACTCTGATTTTTCTGAGATTGATGTAACATTGAAACTCTATTCCAGTTACCTTACACTAGCATAAATCAATCATTGTTTTTCTTATACTTATAACTCTACTAACTTGCATGGCTTTTAACTTTAAGAAAAACACTATGAGGGTTCCTCCCCCTGTTAGTTCTTGGGGTGGGGGGGAAATGAGGGGCCTTGTGTTCAACAGTTGCTACCACCAATAAGCTTCTGCAGAATCCATCATGTTTAGACAGGTTCCTTAGTAAGATCTTCTCATTCCCTGTGGTTTGAGAATCACACATGTTTTCTGCAAAATGGCACAGAGCTGGGACTTATAAAAAAACTTATTTTGGAAGTGTGGTTGAGCAAAAGGAAAGTGAGTTCTTGAATCACTGTGTTAAAACTAAACTGCTGCTAGTGTAAAATGGTCTAGTGTGAACTCTGTGCCCTCATTCTCAGTAGGGCTGCAAGCTAAGCTATCGCTGAAAGACACAAATGTGTACAGATACACATGGCTTACTTGTATCTAGACCAGAGGAAAAAAACATTCCTTACTTTTTCAGAAGATACTGACTAAACTTCTTAGTGGAATTTTTTTTTCTGAAATAGCATGTGCCCCTTGTCCTGGCATAGACCTGTAGTTAAAATATTCTCAGTACATTCATGTTGAATCAGGCCTAGTCAATTACATTGTCAGTGCATACCTTTTTTTTTTTTTTTTTTTTTTTTATAAATGTGGATCAGGCCACTAATTATGTAGCTGTTTATCCTTTACTTCACTGCAACACTCAAGCCATCAAAAGAGTTTGTGCGTGGGGACTAAACATCTTTCATTATCCAGCAGCCTGCACCTTTCTTTTGACTCAATGTATCACTGCTAGCTGTAGCCTTGCTCTTCTACAAAATAAAGGTAGCTTCCTCTTCCTGTGTGCTCTCTGAAAAGGGATGATTAAAACAAAGTTTATTTAATAAACAAAAGCAAGTCTCTACAGCCCTTTCTACCTTGGTCTTCTGAAAGTAAAATTACTACAAGCTCCAGTAACCTATAGCACTGTCATATTAAACAGGGTTTTGGTATCCTATATAACTGTTCCCTAAATGAGCAAGAGTGGGGGGAGGGGAAGGAGGGCATTAGGTGGAAACTGTAAAGGGTGAATTACATATGAACAGCATTTATGACTCTACTGATTCAAATAAAGCTGTTGTCCCTGCTGGAGGTTACTCTGTTTAATACTCATGTTAGCTTAGGTTCCCCTCTGCAAAGGAGTGACTGGTACTGATGTGAATGAAAAAACTAATATTGAGGAACACTCTCACTCATTCAATAAAACTCAAAAGTCCTTTTCTTCACTGTTTCTGTCTTTTAAGATGAAGTGCTACACCCCTCTTCAACAAGAAAGAAGAAGGTTCACTTTGGTGCAAGTAAAGAGAACACTGTATCCAATGATAATTTGGAGAATTATCCTCTCCCAAAAGAGAGATGCTCTGAGCTGAAGAAACGCCTTTATGCTGCTAACCTGCGGGCTCAAGCACTGTGTGAACTAGAAAAAAATTATCAACTAAAAAGCAGGCAAATTCTGGGCATGCGCTGAAGCTGTACAGTATTTAACATTTTAATGTCACTTAGAAATTTATTGGTACAACTATTGTGCACCTTCTGTCTTGATTTTATTTTTTTACCATCATTTGAATCCTGTTTTGTTTTAGTAGAGATGCTACCATTTTAATTTAATGTTTTACATAATTTTATGTATATGTTTCCCTTTTCTATTAATTTTCCATCATAGACTGTCCATGCTTGAGAGGACACTTCAGTGGAACAGAAGGATAGCTTTGATAAATAGTCAAACATGAAAATATTTGTTTGATTTAGAGAGAGGGGTTATCTTTTTCCTCAAAGCCATGTGCTAAGTGGAGAGAATGAAGGATGTCTATAAATTAAGAATTAAAGTTTGTTAATTCTGAAAAACTACATAAGTGATGTAAGTAGCTTTTTATATTTAAAGAAGTGTCTTAATGTGAGAAATAGATGCATTTTTCTTTCAGTTGAAAAGTCCTATGAAAACCTTTAAAAAAATTAGTGTGTAAATTTACCTGTTGTACAATTATTTTACAGTTTCCCTTTAGATCAAAGAAATCTTGTATCCTATGCCATCTTATACTTTACTCATAGACTCATAGACTTTAAGGTCAGAAGGGACCATTATGATCATCTGGTCTGACCCCCTGCATGTTGCAGGCCATAAAACCGTCCCTACCCCTTCCCTGGACTCTGATGTTGAAGTCCCCAATCCTGTTTTAGGTGACTTCAATTGGCAGAAACCCTCCTGCTAGAGATCCCTGCCCCATGCTGCGGAGGAAGGCGAAAAACCTCCAGAGGCTCAGCCAATCTGCCCTGGAGGAAAATTCCTTCCCGACCCCAAATATGGCGATCAGTAAGACCCCGAGCATATAGGCAAGAGTCTCCAGCCTGACCCCTGTCAGCCATTATACAATTTACCTACCATTTCTTGGTTTTCCTTGACTACTATGTTTTACCATTAAACCATTCCCTCCATAAATTTATCTAACTTAATCTTAAAACCAGACAGGTCCGTCGCCCCCACCGTTTCCCTCGGAAGGCCGTTCCAATATTTCACCCCTCTGACGGTCAGAAACCTGCGTCTAATTTCAAGCCTGAACCTCCCCACGGCCAGTTTATATCCATTCGTTCTCGTATCCACATTAGTACTAAGCTGGAATAATTCTTCTCCCTCCCTCGTATTAATCCCTCTAATATAGTTAAAGATAGCAATCATATCCCCCCTCAGCCTTCGCTTTGTCAGACTAAACAACCCAAGCTCCTCTAGTCTCTTTTCATACGACAGGTTTTCCATTCCTCTGATCATCCTAGTGGCCCTTCTCTGCACCCGTTCCAGTTTAAGTTCATCTTTTTTAAACATGGGAGACCAGAACTGCACACAGTACTCCAAATGAGGTAGTGTTTTCTGCAATATTGTAAACATACAAGTGGTTGTAGCTATTCTTGTTTCATATGACGACAAGAACAAAGATGTGAAAAGGTTGCTATTCCATCCCCTTTCACCAATTAACTGACCTACCCATAACTGAAGGTGGACATAATGTACTAAAATAAAAGTCTATTTTCCAGTATCTATTTGCAAGTTCCTAATAATGGAGCTGTGTGTTATCTCTCTTGTGTGGCTGAAACATGCCAAATCTGTTTGGGGTGGGCAAGAAGGGTAGGAGGTAGATATCCATATATTTACCAAAGATCCACAATTCTAAACTACAGAGTTGAAGCTGTGCAGGTGTAACAGCTATTGATAGCTTGACAGTGGTGATGTGTAAGGAAAGGCCTAATAGGTGGAATTTAATTATATTTAACTCTGAAACTAAGTATTTTTTAATTAATACTACAGGTGTGATTTGTTTTGTTTTTGGGGTAGATTCTCAGCCTGAAGTAGGTTAGGGCCACAATCTGACCTCCCTTAACATTGTTTATAACTAAGGAAATACCTCTTATCAGGGTGGATAAAAATCAATGAAATTGGATTTTTTTGATCAAAACGCATTTCAGCTAAAGATACATTGTAGCTCAAAGATATCTCATCATGGAATAGGGATTATTAAAACTATAGTATGAGACAATATATTCATGTAATGCTTAAAAGTTCTGCAAATGAGTTCCAATAGTGCATGGATTAGAGACCCAATCTTATAGGGCTCCAGGGGCTTCTGTATAGATTATTTAGGTTAATCTTTCTATCTACCCACTGGGACTCAGTCCTCAGTCTAAAAGATACCATCAGAGATGCTTAGTTTTGCAGTTCTCAGACTGGGGATTTGTCTCCAGAGATAACATGCTTGTTAACAGCAAAAATGTTTTAAATAAATAATATATAGAGGTGAGAAATAACAGACCTCAACCCTATTGTTCCTCTTCAAATTTGTGTACATGGAGTCAATCCCTTACCTCCCTCTAAAAGTGCAATGTTTCAAAAAGTTCATTGAATAGAAGATTTTGTTAGGGGCAGAATAGATCTGAACAAGGAGAAGAAGTCTGGAGATAAATGTGAGAAGGGAGGGACAGGCAGTAGAAACAAAAGTGAAACTTTGAGCAGCATATTCCAGAAGGCTTGAGGTCTTTCTGAGTGTAGCCTTCATTGATTTGAGATCTACCATACCATTTTCTCATGAGATTGGGAAAACCTATAATGGCAGCAGGCCGTAAAAGAGACCCAGTGTGGGAATATTTTAATGAAGTTCCTCTACCTCGGGGTAAGACAAGACATGCATGCAAAGATATGCAAGGCCTGGTTGCCTGAATGAAACAACATCATGAGAAATGTTCCTTCTCAGGAGGAAGCTGCATTGAAGATGAGGAAAGGAACATGTCTGAATATACTGGAACTTTAGGTTGGTAAACCCCCTCCCGCTCTGTCAGAGCAATGGCAGACAATCGATTCGCGCCTTTTTACCTGGGTTACCTGTGCAGACATACCACGGCAAGCATGGAACCCGCTCAGCTCACCATCACCATATGTCATCTGGGTGCCGGCAGAGGTGGTACTGCATTGCTACACAGCAGCAGCAGCTAATTGCCTTTTGGCAGTGGATGGTGTATTACGATTGATATCCATCATCGTCATATTCCTCAGTGAGTTCGGTCAGAGGCGCCTGGGCAGACATGTTTTGTCTCCTGGAGACTGAGTCCTGCCGGCAGTCCTATTGAACCGTCTTGACGATGATGGCTAGCAATCGTAATACAGCATTTTCTGCCAAGCACCCAGAAGATGCCGATGGCTATCATTCATGCTGCACCGTCTGCTGCCAGCTTAAGATGTAAAAAATAGATGGACCAGATTTGTTCTGTATTCATTTGCTTCCCCCTCCCTCCGTGAAATCAACGGCCTGCTAAACCCAGGGTTTTGAGTTCAATCTTTGGGGGGGCCATTCTGTGTGACAGTTTGTGTTTCTCCCTGATGCACAGCCACCTTTGCTGATTTTAATTCCCTGTAAGCCATGTTGTCACTCGCCCCCTCCCTCCCTCCCTCCGTCAGACAATAGTTTCGTGCCTTTTTTCAGCCCAGACACCATAGCACTGGGATCATGGAGCCCGCTCAGATCACCGCGGCAATTATGAGCACTATGAACACCATGCGCATTGTCCTGGAGTATATGCAGAGCCAGAACATGCCAAAGCAAAACCAGGCAAGGAGGCGATTGCAGCGATTACAGCGCGGCGACAAGAGTGATGAGGAAATTGACATGGACATAGACCTCTCACAAAGTACAGGCCCCAGTAATGTGCAAATCATGATGTTACTGGGGCAGGTTCATGCTGGGGAACGCCGATTCTGGGCCCGGGAAACAAGTACAGACTGGTGGGACCACATCGTGTTGCAGGTGTGGGACGATTCCCAGTGGCTGCGAAACTTCCACATGCGTAAGGGCACTTTCATGGAACTTTGTGACTTGCTTTCCCCTGCCCTGAAGCGCCAGAATACCAGGATGAGAGCAGCCCTCACAGTTGAGAAGCAAGTGGCGATAGCCCTGTGGAAGCTTGCAACGCCAGACAGCTACTAGTCAGTCGGGTATCAGTTTGGAGTGGGCAAATCTACTGTGGGGGCTGCTGTGATCCAAGTAGCCAACGCAATCAAAGACCTGCTGATATCAAGGGTAGTGACTCTGGGAAACGTGCAGGTCATAGTGGATGGCTTTGCTGAAATAGGATTCCCAAACTGTGGTGGGGCGATAGACGGAACCCATATCCCTATCTTGTCACCGGAGCACCAAGCCACCGAGTACATAAACTGCAAGGGGTACTTTTCAATGCTGCTGCAAGCCCTGGTGGATCTCAAGGGACGTTTCACTAACATCAACGTGGGATGGCCGGGAAAGGTACATGATGCTCGCGTCTTCAGGAACTCTGGTCTGTTGCAAAAGCTGGAGG
Organism: Trachemys scripta elegans; assembly: GCF_013100865.1. Lineage (NCBI taxonomy): Eukaryota > Metazoa > Chordata > Testudines > Emydidae > Trachemys > Trachemys scripta. The sequence goes on along the minus strand of NC_048300.1, from coordinate 43,148,121 downwards.
AAGGGACTTACTTCCCGGACCAGAAAATAACCGTTGGGGATGTTGAAATGCCTATCGTTATCCTTGGGGACCCAGCCTACCCCTTAATGCCATGGCTTATGAAGCCATACACAGGCAGCCTGGACAGTAGTCAGGACCTGTTCAACTATAGGCTGAGCAAGTGCCGAATGGTGGTGGAATGTGCATTTGGACGTTTAAAAGAGCGCTGGTGCAGTTGACTGACTCAGATAGACCTCAGCGAAGCCAATATTCCAATTGTTATTGCTGCTTGCTTTGTGCTCCACAATATCTTTGAGAGTAAGGGGGAGACATTTATGGCGGGGTGGGAGGCTGAGGCAAATCGCCTGGCCGCTGATTACACGCAGCCAGACACCAGGGCAGTTAGAAGAGTACAGCAGGGCGCGGTGCCCATCAGAGAAGCTTTGAAAACGAGTTCTGTGACTGGCCAGGCTACTGTGTGAAACTTCTGTTTGTTTCTCCTTGATGAGCCCTCCGCCCCCCCACCCCGCCAGTTCACTCTGCTTCCCTGTAAACTAACCACCCTCCCCTCCCCCATTCGAGCACCGCTTGCAGAGGCAATAAAGTCATTGTTACTTCACATTCATGCATTCTTTATTAATTCATCACACAACTAGGGGGATAACTGCCAAGGTAGCCCAGGAGGGGTGGGGGAAGAGGGAAGGAAAAGGACACACTGCAGTTTAAAACTTTAACACTTATTGAAGGCCAGCCTTCTGATGCTCGGGCAATCATCTGGGGTGGAGTGACTGGGTGGCCGGAGGCCCCCCCACCGCATTCTTGGGCGTCTGGGTGCGGAGGCAATGTAACTTGGGGAGGAGGGCTGTTGGTTACACAGGGGCTGTAGCGGCGGTCTCTGCTCCTGCTGCCTTTCCTGCAGCTCAACCATACGCTGGAGCATTTCAGTTTGATGCTCCAGCTGCCGGAGCATCGACTCTTGCCTTCTGTCAGCAAGCTGACACCACCTATCCTCTTCAGCCCGCCACTTGCTCTCCTCAGCCCGCGATTCAGCCCGCCACCTCTCCTCTCGTTCATATTGTGCTTTTTTGCACTCTGACATTGACTGCCTCCACGCATTCTGCTGTGCTCTGTCAGCGTGGGAGGACATCTGGAGCTCCAAGAACATATTATCCTGAGTCCACCGTTTTCTCCTTCTAATCTTCATTAGCCTCTGTGAAGGAGAAACATTTGCAGCTGGTGGAGGAGAAGGGAGAGAGGGGTGGTTAAAAAAGACACATTTTAGAGAACAATGGGTACACTCTTTCACGTTAAATTTTGCTGTTCACATTACACAGCACAGAACAATGGGTATACTCTTTCATGGTGAACAACACTATTCACATTACATAGCACATGTGCTTTCGTTACAAGGTCGCATTTTTCCTCTTATATTGAGGGTCTGCCGGTTTGGTGTAAGAGATCACTCACGCAGTGCCAGGCAACAGATTTCGGCTTGCAGGCAGCCATGGTAAGCCACAGTCTTTTGGCTTTTTTAATCTTCTTATCATGTGGGAATGGTTTCAAACAGTAGCGCCCTCATTTTCCATACCAAGCACCCGTTGGGTTGGCCATTTAAAATGGGTTTGCAATGTAAAAGGAGGGGCTGCGGTTTCCGGGTTAACATGCAGTACAAACCCAACTACCCCCCCCCATACACACACCCAATTCTCTGGGATGATCACTTCACCCCTCCCCCCCAACCGCGTGGCTAACAGCGGGGAACATTTCTGTTCAGCCAAGCAGGAATGGGCACCTCTGAATGTCCCCTTAATAAAATCACCCCATTTCAACCAGGTGACCGTGAATGATATCACTCTCCTGAGGATAACAAAGAGAGATAAGGAATGGATGTTGTCTGCATGCCAGCAAACACCGGGACCATACGCTGCCATGCTTTGTTATGCAATGATTCCAGACTACGTGCTACTGGCCTGGCGTGGTAAAGTGTCCTACCATGGCGGACGGGATGAGGCAGCCCTCCCCAGAAACCTTTTGCAAAGGCTTTGGGAGTACATGAAGGAGAGCTTTCTGGAGATGTCCCTGGAGGATTTCCGCTCCATCCCCATACACGTTAACAGACTTTTCCAGTAGCTGTACTGGCCGCGATTGCCAGGGCAAATTAATCATTAATCACGCTTGCTTTTAAACCATGTGTAATATTTACAAACGCACATTCACCAGAGGTCCCTTGTGTGCCCTCAGGATCTGGGAGCACGCCTTGGGTGAGTTTGGGGGTTACTGGTTCCAGGTCCAGGGTGATAAACATATCCTGGCTGTTGGGGAAACCGGTTTCTCCACTTCCTTGCTGTGAGCTATCTTCATTGTCTTCATCATCATCTTCCTTGTACCCCGAACCCGCTTCCCTGTTGCGTGATTCTCCATTGATGGAGTCAAAGCACACGGTGGGGTAGTGGTGGCTGCACCCCCTAGCATCGCATGCAGCTCCACGTAGAAGCGGCATGTTTGCGGCTCTGCCCTGGACCTTCCGTTTTCCTCTCTGGCTTTGTGGTAGGCTTGCCTTAGCTCCTTAATTTTCACGCGGCACTGCTGTGTGTCCCTGTTATGGCCTCTGTCCTTCATGGCCTTTGAAACTTTTTCTAATATTTTGCCATTTCGTTTACTGCTACAGAGTTCAGCTAGCACTGATTCGTCTCCCCATATGGCGAGCAGATCCTGTACCTCCCGTTCTGTCTATGCTGGAGCTCTTTTGCGATCCTGGGACTCCATCATGGTTACCTGGGCTGATGAGCTCTGCGTGGTCACCTGTGCTCTCCACGCTGGGCAAACAGGAAATGAAATTCAAAAGTTCGCGGGGCTTTTCCTGTCTACCTGGTCAGTGCATCTGAGTTGAGAGTGCTGTCCACAGCGGTCACAATGAAGCACTGTGGGATAGCTCCCGGAGGCCAATAATGTCGAATTCCGTCCACACTACCCCAAATCCGACCCGCAAAGGCTGATTTTAGCGCTAATCCCCTCGTCGGAGGTGGAGTAAGGAAACCGGTTTAAAGGGCTCTTTAAGTCGAAAAAAAGGGCTTCATCGTGTGGACGTGTCCAGGCTTAATTTGATTTAACGCTGCTAAATTCGACCTAACCTCGTAGTGTAGACCAGGCCTTAGTGATAAGTGCAAGGTGATTCATTTAGGGATTAATAAGAATTTTTGTTATAAGCTGGGGTCGCATCAGTTGGAAGTAACAGAGGAGGAGAAGGACCTCGGCGTTTTGGTTGATCACAGGATGACTACGAGCCGCCAATGTGATATGGCCGTGAAAAAAGCTAATGCAGTCTTGAGATGCATCAGGCGAGGTATTTCCAGTAGAGATAAGGTGTTAGTACTGTTATACAAGACACTGGTGAGACTTCATCTGGAATACTGTGTGCAGTTCTGGTCTCCCATGTTTAAGAAGGATGAATTCAAACTGAAACAGGTACAGAAAAGGGCTACTAGGATGATCCGAGAAATAGAAAACCTGTGTTATGAAAGGAGACTCAAAGAGCTTGGCTTGTTTAGCCTAACCAAAAGAAGGCTGAGGGGAGATATGATTGCTCTCTATAAATATATCAGAGGGATAAATACCAGGGAGGGAGAAGAATTATTTAAGCTCAGTACCAATGTGGACACAAGAACAAATGGATATAAACTGGTCATCAGGAAATTTAGAGTTGAAATTAGATGAAGGTTTCTAACCACCAGAGGAGTGAAGTTCTGGAACAGCCTTCCAAGGGGAACAGTGGGGGCAAAAGACATATCTGACTTCAAGACTAAGCTTGATAAGTTTATGGAGGCTATGGTATGATGGGGATAGCCTAATTTTGGCAATTAATTGATCTTTGACTATTAGTGGTAAATGTGCCCAATGGCCTGTGATGGGATGTTAGATGGGATGGGATCTGTGTTACTACAGAGAATTCTTTCCTGGGTGTCTGGCTGGTGAGTCTTGCCCACATGCTCAGGGTTTAGCTGATTGCTATATTTGGGATCGGGAAGGAATTTTCCTCCAGGGCAGATTGGCAGAGGCCCTGGGTTTTTTTTTGCCTTCCTCTGCAGTGTGGGGCAAGGGTCACTTGCTGGAGGATTCTCTGCCCTTGAAGTCTTTAAACCACGATTTGAGGACTGCAATAGGTCAGACATAAGTTAGGGGTTTGATACAAGAGTGGGTGGGTGAGATTCTGTGGCCTGCGTTGTGCAGGAGACGATCATAATAGTCCCTTCTTACCTTAAAGTCTATGATTCTATGATTTATTTTGTTTAGGAGAATCTATCCTCAACATACAGGATTCTGAAGACTATCCACCTTCAAGATCACCATCATTTTCCATAGTTTTAGAGTTATCTGCCATTGATAGTGTTTCAGTCACATCATGTATGTCACATAGCCATATAGATTTAAAACACCTAAATGTGATGGTAATTTGCTCTTTAGCCAGAGGTGGTGATTTTAATAGTGTTGAGCTCTGCTCTGCTGCTTTCTTCCCACCTGGGAATAAGAGAAGTTTCAAAAACTTTTTGTGTGGAGATGAAAACGTGCTTCCTCTTCTCTCAATTTTGAAATGACAAGGCTAACATAAAGAATACAAATTCTCTATGTGCTCAATTAGTTCTCTCTCTATATGGGCCCAATTCTGATCTCACACTGATGTAACTTCATTGACTTGAATGGAGCTAGTGTTGATGTTAGTGAAATCAGGCTTGGATCCATTATCTTTAAGCTCACATCTATTTATATGTGAGTGATTTTACTGTAGTTAATACTATTCATGTCAATCAGATGAGATTTAGGCTAGGATTCACATTTTCTCTGTCTCCCTCAAGACTATTTTAGCAGTCTGTAATCTTGAGAGCCATTAGACCTGGAAATCTGGATTGAATAGTACATTTATCACTCCTTAGTGGTATATGAAATTCCAACCATTAAAATGAATTTAGAATTGAAAGGAGAGTGGATGCAAGAGCGTAATAATGGCATACTGTAAGTGTCAGAGTTTCAGGGCTAGCTGTTCCAGGATTCTTTGAGTGTTCCCTTGAGAGCATTCATTTAAGGTTTCCGACTCCTAGCCATCACCTCTCTTAAGTGGACACCTTTCTCTCCAGACTGGGGTTTTAGGCTAATAGTCCTTCCATGCCTCCCTGATTTCCTGAGCAGGTCTGACCAAGGTTCAGCACCTGTGGTTAACTTTCCCCAGGGACTACAATAGTATACACTACCCTGTTTCCCCGAAAATAAGACAGTGTCTTATATTAATTTTTGCTCCCAAAGATGCGCTAGGTCTTATTTTCAGGGGATGTCTTATTTTTCAGAAATGAAAAATGCCTTATTATCGGTGGATGCCTTATTATCGGGGAGGTCTTATTATCGGGGGGATGCCTTATATTACAACGAGAGGCAAAACTGTAAGTAGGCCTTATTTTCGGAGGATGTCTTATTTTCGGGGAAACAGGGTAGTTGCCAACCAGCCTTCACAAAGCAAAATATATTTATTCTTAGGGCAATGCATTTCAGAGAAAGCATAAAAAAAAACATTCCTATATGCATGCAAAAACCTTACTAGAGGTCATCCATCGGTCTTATGGTGCCCTAGTAAACCGAAGTCTTTCCAATCCTTCCGCAAGGGTTGGGGTCCCCCTTGAACAGAAGATCCTGTAAGCTTGTTAAATCAAAAGGAAGACCACAAGTGTGTGTAAACATAGCTGGTTATATCAAAAGTCTTTTCTTGTTGGTCTCTTGAAACCCAGTTTGAGCCAGCGTATGCAATCATCTTTGAAGGTGTTTACAGCCTGAGTGATTTGCCTTGATCCATCCCTTACCCCCATTGTTTTTAGTTCCTGGAGGAGCTATAGTAACCCTTTCCCCACCCCCTGGAGTGGCATACAATCCTTGGCTCAGAATGATGTAGAGACAATAAAATATAGTCCCCAAAGATACTGTGCACAACTGGAATATCTGTCCCAATAAGGTCATATCTATGAACTGCTGAGGTAAGAAAAAGTGGTGATCCAGTATCAATGTTTTCAAGAACAGTAAAGCTACAAGCACTGGTTCTTCAAGTACTTGCTCATGTCAAATCCATATTAGGTGCATGTGCTCATCACATGCACTGGTGCTGGAAGTTTTTCCCTCAGCAGTATCCTCAGGAGTGGTGCCCACAGGGCGCAGTATAAGGGGCGCCGCCAGCTCCCCCCACCCTCAGTTTTTTCTTGCTGCCAGTGACGGTGCTGGAACGTGTGCTGCTTCGGCTAGCGTTCTCTTGTTCTCTGTTCGTATGAACTCTGTAGAACTTGTAGTATAGTTGTAGATAGTTGTTGTTAGAAGTTAGTCACCCTTAGTAGTAGCTTTGAAGTTCTCATAGTCCCGAATGGGACTCAGCCAGGGGACGGGGTATGCCCTGATCCCCACGCTTTAAACCCTGTGATCGCTGCAAATGGCCTATGCCCATCAGCGATCTACATACCAGCTACCTAAGGTGCTTAGGCGAGGGGCAAATAAGCGACAAGTGTCATATCTTCAAGTCCTTCAAATCTAGGACGAAGAAGGAGTGCGATATCCATTTAAAAGCACTCCTAATGGAATCGGCACTCACGCCAGCACCGGAGCAGTGGTCCAACTGAGCACTGCGGCCTCCATGTGCAGAGCTCTGCCAGCCCATCCACGAGCCGGCACCAGTCCCCCTCCACAGCTCCGGTCAAGAAGCCAAAAAAGACTGAGGGAAAGATCTCCTACCTCCTGGAAGGAGAGCGCTGGGTGAGAGCCAAGACCTGTGCCGGAAAGCTCAACATCCCCTTCAGGAAGCCAAGCCTGAGCTCAGGTCGAGTGGTGCAGCCCATCCCATACTTTGCCTGTGACTCCAGATAGCAGTGCTGGCCCCAGTCAGCTTCAGGTGCCGTCAATGCCAGAAGCCTTTTGAGCAGCTCAGGAGATTCTGATGCTCCCAGTGGCAACCACCCTGGCTCCAATGGTATCCCGGTCTCGGGGAAAACCCACATTGGACCTATGCGTATGTTCCTGCCTCAGTGGCACTGTTCCCCATCGAGGGGGACGTCCCGTCATTGCTCACCAGCCTGAAGTTGTCACACCTCAGGACTGGAGAGGCAGGCTCAGTGGAGCCCACTTCAGTCCGCACAGCGGGGGCACCAATTGAGAGACTTGAGGCGTACCTCGACGGTGGATTGGCACAGACCCTCTGAGACACGTGCCACCTGGTAAGAACTCCGGGACCAGCCCTGACCATCTCCAAGGGCCCAGTACCGTTTACGGGACCGATTGGGGATCAGAGACCACCGATCACCAGGCCGTCATTGCCCATCTCCAAGAAGTAGGTCGCCCTACTCAGGAGGGTCTTCCTGGCAACTGGCCTGTAGTAGCTTCCGGACCCATTAGATGTCCCCGTAGAGGTTGAGTAGCTTGAGCCGTAGCTCGCCAGGTGTCCAACGCAGATCCGCCAAATGCCATCAGGCCCCAAGACCCCTACTAAGATGCCAGCCTCGCTCGGATAGGTTGGCCGTCACTCCACCCAAATCTGGTTGGCTGGTACCGACCGCTCCGCTTATAGCTCCGGCACAGAACAAGGTTCCGTGACTGCAGGACAAGCCCTGGTATCTACAGTGCCACCTACATCATCAGCACCAAAGCCTGTCCCATGGCCCCAAGCACAATGGCCAATGCTATGGTACCCGTGGAACCCTTGGGTATTCACCCAACCTTCCCAAGCTGCTCAGTCAGTGTCAGTAGCCTCGGAGAGGCCAGTGGTCTCGGTGTTCCATCCTGCTCTGGTGCTCAAGGACCCAAGCTGCTGGACCACCAATGGATGTGGAGGTTCCCGCAGCACCAGCATTGTCCTCATCATCACCAGATGAGGCTATCATGGGGCCCCTTTACCCAGTTCCTAAGGATGACCCCAAAGCGCACCAGGAACTTTTGCAGAGGGTCGCTTCCAACCTGGGGCTTCAGGCAGAGGAACTGGAAGAGCTCTTGGACTCTCTGTTTGACGTCCTCTGCTCCTCGGCCCCTGCCAGGGTGGTCCTAGCCGTTCATGAAGGGGTTTCCAAAATTACTAATGCCCTGTAGCAGAGCCCCTCTTCCCTGGCCCCTATCCCTAAGAGGGCTGAATGCAAGTACTGTGTGCCAACCAAGGGGCATGAGTACTTATACTCCCACCCAGCCCCCAATTCCCTTGTGGTCGAGGTGGTTAACCACAAGGAGAGGCAAGGGCAACCCAGGGCCACCCCCAAAAATAAAGACTCAAGGAGGCTGGATCTCTTTGGACATAAGATTTATTTGTCTTCCAGCCTTCAGCTGAGAGTGGCCAACCACCAAGCCCTTCTTGGCCTGTATGACTTCAGTGTGTGGCAAGCCATGGCCAAGTTCGAAGGGTCGCTCCCCGAGGCTTCCAAGAAGGAATTCAGAGCGATCCTCGATTGAGGGCACAAACGTGGCCAATGCATCCCTTCAGGCGATGTCAGACGCTGCTGATGCTGCTGCCTGCACTATGGCTTCTGCTATCTTCATGTGGTGAGCCTCCTGGTTGCTCCTCTCTGGCTTTTCCAATGAGGCCCAGCAGTCAATGCAGGACTTTCCCTTCGATGACTGAGCCCTATTTGCGGAGCAAACAGCAAGTTGCATGGCCTCAAGGACTCCTGCACCACCTTGAAAATCCTGGGTCTCTACATCCCAGCCCCGGTGCGAAAGCAGTTCAAGCCGCAGCAGCCTCAGTGCCTGGGGAGCCAGTCTTGGCAGGACCAGCCCCACAAACAAGCCAAGGGCTACAAGCATCACCTGAGCCACCTGCCTCCATCTTCTGCCCAGTCGGGCTTGACCCGTACCAAACAAGGGGCCAAACAGTCCTTTTGAGGGTGCGCCCGATGGCGACCTACCAGACTATCACCCGGATCCATCTTTCCCAGTGTTCTCCAACCGCCTTTCCCTTTACCTCCCTGCTTGTATGGCTATACCTTTGGACTGTTGGGTCCTCAGCACAGTGGAGCAGGGTTATACTCTCCAGTTCCTCTCTTCCCCCCCTTCCCACCTGCCTTCCCCGTCCCTCTTCTGGGACCCTTCTCACGAGAGTTGCCTCATGCAGGAGGTAAAGGGGCTACTACAGCTGAGAGGAACTTCTTCCACCACTCCCAAGTACAGGAACAAGGGGTTCTATTCCCGGTACTTTTTAATCCCAAAGGCCAAGGGTGGTCTGTGGCCTACTTTGGACCTGCGAGACCTCAACAAGTACCTACAGAAGCTAAAGTTCTGCATGGTCTCCCTGGCTTCTATCATCCCCTCCCTGGATCTAGGAGACTGGTATGGTGCCCTCGACCTGAAGGACACAGACTTCCACATAGTGATCTTTCAAGGACCCAGACACTTCCTCTGATTTATGGTGGGGTCCCACCATTACCAGTTTGCGGTCCTCCCGTTTGGTCTGGCAACAGCACTGAGAGTGTTTACCAAGTGCATGTCGGTGGTGGCTGCTTACCTTAGGTGCTAGGGTATCCAGATTTACCTGTACCTCAATGGCTGGTTCGTCAAGGGCAGCTCCAGGTTTCAAGTCCAAAGGGATGTTGCGATGCTTCAAGCCACGTGCCGCTCCCTGGGCCTTCTGGTAAATGACAAAAAGTCGATGTTAGTGCTGGTGCAGAGGATAAAGTTCATTGGAGTGGTCCTCGATTCAACCTGCACCAGAGCGTTCCTGCCACTGGAAAGATTCCAGATATTGATGGATCTCATCATGGAAGTCTCCACATTCCCCCTGACTACAGCCAGGGTCTGTCTGCGTCTGCTGGGTCACATGGCAGCGTGCACATAATTATTGTCTCCCAGTTTTCTCTCCATTAGCTGTAACAGAGGTATTTCTGAGGTACAGTTGTAACTGTAATGTATTATTGAGAGTGAATCAATAGTACACTAACTCCTGCCCTGGTTATGACTACTTGTAATGAGAAAGGAACAGTCGTGTGAATTTAAAAAGTACAAGAGAGTTTGATTAGTATTTTGTTTTATTAACACTTAACACTATCTGCTAAATAAAAATAGCAGTGCTGGAGTACGAACTGTATATTTAATTCCAGAAGAAAATGACATCATATACAGAATAGTTAGTAAAAATAATCCTATTGTAAACAAACTCTTACTAGTTCTTATATACTGTAGTAAAGTTTTTGTAACTTGATTAGACTCAGACTTCTTTCAGTCACTTTGAAGTCCTCTAGGCATGAATAATTTAGAGATACAGGCCCAGATTTTTCAAGTATCTAGGCATTGCTCCACTCAGCATTGTGAGACCTAAGTAATTTAGTTGGGTAAGTCCCATATTTCAAAAGGGACTTAGGCACTTAGATCCAGATTTTTAAAGTCCTAAAAATGCAGATAGGCTTTTAGTGGGATTTTCAAAAGCACCTAGTGCACAGAGCCTCAGTGGTATTAAGGCTCCTAACTCTCACTGATTTCCTAATATTTGTGAAGATCTGGGACTAGGTGCCTAATTCCTATTGAAATCAACAGAAGTTAAATGCCTAGGAACTTAGTGAAATTTTCAGAAGTGCTTATCTGCATTTTTAGGTGCCCAAATGCCTTTAAAAATTTGGCCCTCAGAGAGATCACCGTATCTTTCCTTGCGTGGTCTTGAGGAAATTGTGCAACCTGAGACTCTAATCCTCCTTTTTTTGATGCTTACAGAGCAGTCCATTTTCTTCCCCACAATTCTCCCACCACCTAAGGGCTTGTCTTCACTACGGGGGTAAATCGACCTAAGTTACACTACTCCAGCTACGTGAATAATGTAGCTGCTGGAGTCGACATAGCTTAAGTTGACTTACCCCAGTGTCTTCACTGCACTGCGTCAACAGGAGACTCTCTCCGGTTGACTTTGCTTACTCTTTTTGGAGAGCTGGAGTACTGGGGTCGATTGGAGAGCTCTCTGCCATCGATTTAGTGGGTCTTCACTAGACCTGCTAAATCGATTCCTGCTATATCAATTGCAGCAGCGTAGAGCTCCCTGTAGTGAAGACTAGTCCAGAGATGGAATGCTTGGTTTGATGCCAAGCTCCCAAATTAACTCAGTCACCTAACTTAGTTAAAAAGGCCTTTGGAACTGGTATTTCTGTGTGATGCTGTGATGTTACCCATAAAGGTTCCCAAGCTAATGGCTGGAATTCAAAATACCATCACCAGTGATACTTCACATACCAATGGAAAGCAGCTGGTCTTCAAAATAATCTCTTCCCAATTGCCTTTTGTTTAATATTATCTGCTAGAATGCTAAGTCTTGAAGGGAGAGTATCACTTGAAACACCCATTTGGTGTTAACTCAGTTCCCAGTGGTCAACAATTCCTGTCACAAATATTGACATTGAAAGGGGGATTTATTTTCATACAGAAACTAGACCAGTGGTTCTCAGCCCATGTCCGCTTGTAGCCCAATCAGCACACAGCTGCAGCCTATGTGACATCCTCAGGGCCATGCAGGTAGTGTATATATATATTGTATGGATGGGATCCACATAACACACAGAGAGCTGCATATGCGGCCCACAGTGGTAAATAGGTTGAGAATCACTGAGTTATTATTTAAGGTTCCCATATTTATCTTGAACATAAAATCTTCCCTTTCCTCCCTATATTTTTGTGTTCACATTTTTCAGTTACACATCTTCTGCCCCTAACTAGGGCAAAAATTCTCCTCTCTGATCTGCAGTACAGATCTATTACCCTTCAGCCGGCTCTTCACTGCATATAGCAAAAATACAACACAAGTAGAGATAAGGCTAAGATTTTGTCACGGATATTTTTAGTAAAAGTCTTGGACAGGTCATGGGCAAAAAAGAAAAATTCATGGCAACCGTGACCTGTCCATGACTTTTACTAAAAATATCTGTGTCAAAACGGGGATCTGCGGGTTCCCCACACCACCAGAAATGGGGCAGCTCCACAGGGGCTAGGAGCTGCCTGCAGCAGCTGTGGGCTGTGGGGGTACCCCTGCTGCCTGCAACTCTGAGTGTCCCCTGCTGTCCGTGGGGGCCAGGAGCTGTGGGGTGCCCCCACCTCCTGTGTTAGCCGGGAGCTGCAGGGTTCCCTTATTGCCCGCAGCTCCAGGGATCTGTGGCTGTGGGGAGCTCAGGGGTTCCCCCATGGTCACAGTGGCTGGGAGCTGTGTGGGGTGCCCCTGCTACCCACAGGGGCCAGGAGCTGCAGGGTATCTCCGCCACCCGCAGTTCCGGGGACCAGCAGTGGCTGGGAGCTTGGGGGTTCCCCCACCACCAGCAGCTCTGGGGGCTGCCAGAAACAGCGGGGGTACCTGCAGTTCCCTACTCCCATGGGTGGCGAGGGACCCTGCAGCTTTCAACCACTGCAGACAGAAGTCACAGAGGTTGCTGGAACTCACAGATTTCATGACTTCAGTGACCTCCATGACATAAAAGTAACCTTAAGTATAGAATATGCAATAACATGCCACAATTCTGAAAAGACCCACAGGATGTGAATGAAAGGGGAGAATTTTGCCAGATGCCTCCAGATATCACCAATGCAGACTCTGAGCACTAATTAATCAAAGGAAGAAATCAGGAAATTACAAATAATAATAAAAAAATGAAATTAGAAATCAGAAGAACCCACCAAGAACTGTACTGAAAAGGGACAGCTGTTTATAAATGTGTGTTTTAACCAAGGCCAAAATAAGAACACAGACGGACAATCAGTTTTCTCTTGGAATACAGAGATAAAACAAATCTCTCTTTGCAGTCAAAGATAAAATGTGATTGGTTTGTAGTCCAAACCAAATTTTTACCCATTTATTTAATTCTCTGATGGCCTCAAGGTGGTGCTGCTGTTCTTTGAATGCTGTTAATTCTCTCAGTATTGATATTTGCTAATGAATACAAAGTTCAAGAGTTGGTTAAACTGTATATTTTCTTTCTCATGTATCCCTTTAGAAAAGCATAAACACGTATTGTTGCAACTTGCTAGTTTTATTTTTTCTAGGATACATATCCCACAGAAATCAATGTGAGTTTTGCAATTGATTTCAGTGGGCACAAACACTGGTTTCTGGTTTGGGGCCTGTGATTTGTGTTGCCAGGCATCCAGTTCTCGACTGGAACACCCAGTTGAAAAGAGATCCTGGCAGCTCCAGTCAGCACCACTGACCGGGCCATTAAAAGTCCAGTTGGCAGTGTATGGGGCTAAGGCAAGGCTCCCTGCCTGCCCTGGCTCTGCGCAGCTCCTGGAAGTGGCCCACATTTCCCTCTGGCTCCTAGGCGGAGGCGTGGCCACGGGGGGCTTCACATGCTGCCCCCGCCCTGAGTGCCAGTTCCACAGCTCTTATTGGCTACGGTTCCCAACCAATGGGAGCTGCGAGGGCGGTGCCTGCGGACAAGGGCAGTGCGCAGAGCTGTCTGGCTGCGCCTCTGCCTAGGAGCTGAAGGGAAATGCTAGCTGCTTCTGGGAGCCACTTGAGGTAAGCGCTGCCTGGAGCCTGCACCCCTGACTCCCTCTTGCACCCCAACTCCCTGCCCCAGCCTGAGCCCCCTCTTGCACCCAAATGCCCTCCCAGAGCCTGCACCATCTCCCACACTCTGAACCCCTCAGTCCCAGCCCAGAGCTGCACCCATCATCCCCAGCCCCACCCCAGAGCCCACACCCCCCAGCCAGTGCCCTCGCCCACCCAGACCTCCACCCCCAGTCTGGAGCACCCACACACCCTGAACCCCTCATTTCTGCTCCCACTCTGGGTCCTGCACCCCCAGCACAGAGCCTGTGCCCCCTCCCATGCCCTATCCTCCTGCCCCAGCCTGTAACCCCCCTCCCACACTCCAAACTCTGGGCTGTCCTTAGGATTTATGGGGCCCTAGGCAGTATTATTAAATTGGTGCCCCTATGCCTGGGCTCACATGTGTGTTTTAGATAAGGGTGGTCTTTTGAAGGATTTATTTAAAAAACTATATGCCTGAAGAACCAAGCATTTAAGGCTAAAGATGAATACTCAGATTGTGCATCTAAAAATCTATGCAAGGATTTTTTAGAGATGTGATTTTTATAATCTTCAGCAACACACTAATGAAATATTTTTAAAGCAAATTTTAAACTAAGGTCCTGTAGACTAACATGTTATGAGGACATATTACAGTAATGCACAACTGTTTTTGTCAGTAAATTCACAAACGGATAGTATATACCTGAGGGTTGGCAAATGCCTGTTAAATGGGTTCATAACCACTTGAATGGCTCTTTAACAGTTTCAATGTTGTGCTAATAGGTCTGGCAGGCTGGAGGCTTTTTCATTTTTAAGTACTAGATCCCTTCCAGAGGAAGACTTACCAGGCTGCAGAAGCCAGGTGTGGTGGGAGCCTGCAGGAAGGGTCAGAACAGGGATAGGAAGAGCCGGGAGGGTGAACACTAAGACCCAGGGGTGCCCCAAATTTTCGGGTGGCCCTATGAAGCTGCATATGCTGCATATGCCCAAGGATGGCCCTGTCCAACCCCGTCATTTGGGGCCCCAGGCCAGAGCTTGCATCCCCAGCCAGAGCCCGCACCCCCTCCCACACCCCAACCCCTTTCCCAGCATGGTGAAAATGAGTGAGTGAGCGAGGGTGGGGGAGAGCAAGCAATGGAAGGAGGGGGGTTGGAGTGAGCAGGTGGCACACAGCACTGCAGATAACATTCAGGTCCTCGCTTTCAAATACTTTTGGCAAATGAGACTGAGCATTCATAGAAAAGAGTAACTGCTTACAAGGTGCTTGTAGCATAACATCATCATACAGGGATACTGATGCATGTATGGGAGAGTGTATACATACACACACCTGCCCAAGCAAGTGGTGGAGGAGTGTCTTCCTCACACACTGCCTTTTTTAAAAGTTAGTGGTCAGACCACAGAAGGGAAGGTTGGTTTTGAGGCTAACCTCATTAGCCTGTGAGTCAGTTTACAAGCTTCTAGTTTTGTCATTTATTTACTGTGTAACCCTGAGCTAAGTCATTTATTCTCTGATGCCTCTGTTTTCTGCATCTGTAAAATGGGGATAAGAATAGTGACATACCTTATAACTAGCAGTGAGGATAAATTCACTGTTTATAAAATGACTTGAGAGTCCTGGGTACCAGGCACTTTAATTATCTATATCTATATAATCTCCCACTGGACACCGTGGAACTTGCACATACTTATAGCAGAATTGGCTTGAAGACAGAAGATCCTTGCATGTCTCTTTGTTTTGTTGGCAATAAGATCCCTCTGCTGCCCTTATTTATATAGGGGTGAAGGTCACCCTCTTTGCACAAAGCCCGCTTAGCTGAGAAGAAGGATGGTCTAGTGTTTAGGTTACTTCCAAAGGAATTGGAAGACCTAGGTTCACGTCCCTGTGTGGTCACAGGCCTTAGACATTTATCTTCTTGGTGTCTCAATTGCTATTTCTAAAACAGGGACCGTAGTACTTTCCTACCTCATGGAGTGTTGGGAAGATAAATACATTAAAAACTGTGAAGTGCTCAGATACAGTAGTAACGGGGACCTTAGAGAGGCTACTCAGGCTTTGGGTGGAGGACTGTGCAGAGACCGGGGTTATGGGATTCACTCTCAGCCTATGGACGGGCTGTAGGGCTATTTAGGGCCTACTTGTGACCAGTACGGACAAGCCCTCTGCATCCATGTTGGAGAGGCCATTCCATCTGACCATAGGGTTTATATGGCGTGGAGGACATTGTCACAGTCAGGGCCGGCTCTAGCTTTTTTGCTGCCCCAAGCAGCAAAAAAAAGCACTGCCCCCGAGACCCCCTCCGAGCGCCGCGC
>NC_048300.1:43030598-43132018 GCF_013100865.1 Trachemys scripta elegans | reverse complement strand
GCCGGAGGCCGCCCCTGCCCCCCCGCCGCGCGCCGCCAGCCCCCCCCTCCAGCGCCGCGCCCGCGCCGCCCCCTTGCCAAGCCCCGCGCAACCGGAGCCCGCCCCCCCAGCGCTGCACCGCACCGCCGGAGCACCCCCCTGTGGAATGCCACGCCGCGCTCCCCCCTGCCGCCCCTTACCAGGTGCCGCCCCAAGCATGTGCTTGGGTGCCTGGTGCCTGGTGCCGCTCCTGGTCACAGTTCAGGAAAGGGGCACCGGTTCAGCACAGTTCAGCAAAGGCATCCACTCTCAGGCTTCCTCCCTCCCTTCTGACAGGGGTATTTCCAGGCTGAACAGTTCCCTGCCTTCCCTGTGTTATTCCCAGCACAGACAGGCTGCCCAAGTGCAGCTGCTTATTTCCCCTTCAGAGATGGTTAACAGTGTGAATGCCCACATTTATAGACAGCACACGGCTCTTTTTATGCTATCTTATTTTATCGTTAAGGTAAAAGCACCACAGAGAAAACATGAAAACAATCAGAGAACCTACACACTTGCTAATAAGCTTATCAGACATCACCCCAGCACTAACATGGGCTCTGGCAGGAGCAGTCCTTCAAAACTCCACAAAGGGGGTTCTCTTCTATGGTCACAAGTTCAAAACAGCCTCAGCTCAGAGCTCACACCCAGTCTCATGGGCCTCAGTAGGCCAAGTCCTTCCAATCCTTCCCTAAGGATTGGGGCCTGCTGTGGACCAGGGGTCCTGTTCATTTTCCAGATCAGGAGGAAGGCCCTGAGACAGTTTTCAATTAGGCTACTTTCCCAAAACTCCTTTCTTTGTCTGTTGGAACCTGGAGAATCCAATTTTGAAGTAGTATATGGGGACTTCTCTAGCAGGGAGGCTTCAAAGGGCTGATAATGGAGGAATTACAGAAGGCACATACAATACAATAACACACCCACAATTGCATTTTTAATACAACAGACCCCAAATGTATTAAACCTAATTCAATAAGATTTAACTTAATTCAATAAAGTTTGTTTTAATTCCATAAGGTTTATCCAGGATATTACTGGATATTTTCAGTCTCTTCACAGGCCTTATGCAGGCATTTTGTATCTGGATGAATTTGACCTGTAAAAGAATCTAAATTGTAGCCAATGATTTTAGTTTATTATTTATTTATTGTGTGATGTTATGATTAATCAATATGTTATATTACATATATTCATTGTATGCTAATTACAGTTAATTTGTTGGATTATAAAAGTATAAGACTGATCAGTATTTAGAGGAACCAAGTATTAGACACGAGTAAGACGAGTTGAAACGCAAGAACCTGTAGGTTGAGGCCTGCAAGACTTTAGCTTAGCTATTTTAGGCCTTGGAGACAAAAAATGATGACATAAGTAACCAGAAAATAACCCGATGCCCTAAGATTATGGGAAAAGAGGTACCAAGTTGTAAGATTGTGCAAAATTACTCAGGAGATTACTATTGGATCATAAAAATACTGTAAAGGCGCATCTGTCTCCAACATGTGTCTTAACTACAGGATACAGGTTGTGCATCAATGCTAATGAGAATAAAGAGAATTTACACAACCTATGTAAAAT
Source organism: Trachemys scripta elegans (assembly GCF_013100865.1). Taxonomy (NCBI): domain Eukaryota; kingdom Metazoa; phylum Chordata; order Testudines; family Emydidae; genus Trachemys; species Trachemys scripta. The sequence continues at coordinate 43,130,422 of NC_048300.1, read as the reverse complement.
TGGGGTCCCTTAAGTTTCCAGGGGACACAGACCAATAAGAGAAAAGAGGGTTGACACTTTTATGGACTTACGCAGAATGTAGGTATAGATAGAATCACATTATAAAAAAGGGATGTCCAGAACAGGAAAACTAAGCCTCCTATGGGAGACTCCAGCAGGAACATCCCTCTACTGATGAGCAAGCCATGAGAGACCCATCAGACCCTAACTCTGTTGTTAAGTATGTGAGTATAACTAGATTTGTAACTTGTGCATAGGTCTGTATAGTATTTCTATATGCTTGGGTAATCATAACTTTAATTGTAACTTTAATAAAACTTGTAAAACAGTCTAGACCTTGTACTTGTGAATGTCTGTGCGGTCACTACCTTTGTTCTTTATGTGTCCCTAGAGACTAACTCTGAAGCAAGTAGCAGAGGTGACTTTCACTCCATAGCCACCAGAGCCAAACCCGTGGTGGTGTACATTACTAAATTCACTTTAAATAAAACAAAAGGCTACAAAATACTGAACTAAAAAATGCAGAGCCATTAATTCCCTTTCTAAACATAAAGCCTGACAGACTAGAAAAGACCTCTGGGCTACTTCATCTGAATCCCATCCCTGACTGTAGCCAGTACTGGAGTAAAATCCTTATAGGGTAGCTAATCATCCAATTCTCTACCATGGTGAAATACACAGCCCCTGCCTACACCTTGGCAAGTAAGCAAGGAAATAATTTTCAAAGAGGTGCCGAATTCTGGCAGATGCTGTACATGGGGGGCCCACCAGAAAAATACCCTGCAGGTACAAACGGCAGTGCAAAGCAGAGCAGATGCTGCCTGCCACCATTTTGGCTGCCCTAAACCATGAATGGAGGCTGTTCCTTCCATAAGGCCCTCTGCAGAAAGAGCAATGGAATTCAGGGCCTAAGCACAGCCTGCAGGTTTGTCTGTTTCCTGATGCACCAGTGGGAAGGAACTATGACCCAACCCATGCAGGTTACTCTCCTAGAACTCATAAATTAGTGGGAGGCAGGGCCTGTCCAGCTAGAATAAAAAGGGACTAAATGATGCTGCATTTCCAGTCTGGGCCTGATTCTCCACTCTGGTATGCTGCTATTACCCCATGCGAGTCCTCTGAATCCAATGGAGATCTAGCAGGAGAAAGCTGGTGTAATGGAGTGAAAAATCAGACTCCGTATGGGACCTATTGGCAGGCATTTCTGCAGAGAAGAATAATTTGGCCTTAAATATGCACTGGCTAAGTTTACATACTCTATAATCCTCATTTGGGGTTGGAAATAGTTATTTATTTATGTACTTTAAAAAGGTCTTTTTGGCCACCTTAAAAACCTAGGTAAAGATTAATCTTTACAACTAATCAGCCTGCCAGGCTTTGGAATCTTACTAATATGTATTGTTACACTGCTTTTCCAATTAATCTTCTTTTTAGTCAGATCAGCCATGCTAAAAAGTTACTAAACCAGAGGTAAAGGTGCTTTTATCTAATATTATATTACACTGAAGGCAAAGTGCACACATGGGAATTAGTGCATCAAAGGAAGGTAATATTTTTTTCAGAAGAAAACGCTGCAGTCTTTAGAAATGAGCTCATGCCACTAAATTTGGATCTGGATTTCAAACACCTCAAATGTCAGATAATTCAGATCTGGGATTTTAGTTTGTCCTGTTGTGAAGATAAGGGGACATTGAGAATACATAATGAGCATTTGATATATTTTCAAAATGAAAGTGAGTGACTCACTCTGCTCTCTGATATGGAATGTACAGGATCATATAGTTTCATGATAGAACCATAAGAGAAACGCCGCAGAAATTCCTAGAAGAGTTGGCAGAGCCATTGGTGGTGAATAACACTAGTTCTGAATTCAATCTCTTTCTTGGTTAAAGAATCATTCATAAACGGATCCTGATTTTCTTCAGAGGTGTTTGTCACTTTTAAATATCCACTGAATAGTTTGGATAATTAATTTTCAGCCTGTAGGTGGTTCTCAAACTGTTCACTTCAACTCTGGAGCACTTGTGAAGATTGTGTAGGGAGGTTGATGAATGCTGATTGTCAGGAGCGCCGCCAGCTTTTCTGCCGCCCTCAGTGGTGGAAGGTCCTGCCCCAAAATGCCACCCTCCACAGAGGCAGCGGAAGGTCCCACTGCCAAAATACCGCTGCGGTCGCCACCCCCCCAAATTGTAGCACCCTAGGTGACTGCCGAGGTTGCCAAATGGGTTGCGTCGGCCCTGCTGATTGTTGCTGATTTATTTGGTTTGAGCTGAGGTAATTGACAAGTCTGTTTGTTTATTAGCATATTCTTCTTTTATTTGAAAGTAATTAAAATCTAAATAAATGAATAAAATAAACTATTCATTATACATATTGGTTGGTTACTTAAGTGACATGCTATTGTTTCTGTTCCTGAGTGGAAAACTTTGAAGGGGAGATGATGAATAGTGAATAATGCAGTTTCCAGCATGAACTGTCACACATGCATTTGTCCTACAACTCATGAAATTTTTGGTACTTTTGCACATTTCATAAATATTCAGCAGTTGTCTGAATACTTAGGAACAACTACTAATATGATTCCATGATTTGCAGTGACTGTAACTCAATATTTTTACTTGCAAAAATACCTGCTAATCATTTTTTTTAAACACTATTTCACCTTCTCTTCTAGCAGGTAACTAAGGTCCGGATCCTATAAAGCCAATGGAATTGCTCTCATGTGGAAACTGTTCCACTGTTTATAAATAAGGCTGCGAGTCTGTCATGGTGGTTACGGAAGTTATGGATTCTGTGACTTATGCAGTGGCTGATGCGACTGACCTCAGGGCTGCCTGGGAGCAGCAGCGGGGCCGCAGGCCACCCTCCCCTCCAGAGAAGCAGTGTGACTCTGGGCCACCCTCTCCCCTCGGGCTGCCCACCTCTGGAATCCGTCCCCCCATTCCCCCCGGAGCAGCAACAGTGGCCGGGGCCCCCGGAGCACCTCAGATTTAGTCAGGGGTATTTATAGGAAAAGTCATGGACAGGTCAAGGCCGTGAATTTTTGTTTATTGCCCATTACCTGTCCATGACTTTTACTAAAAATACCCATGAGTAAATCATAGCCTTATGTATAAATAATTAGTGACTCAGTGGTCTAGAGGCAGAGAGAGAGGGAGAGTGAATAGTCCAGTGTTTAGGGCATCCATATTGGAGAAACATGGTCCAGTCCCTTTCTCCAATGACTCTTTATTTATCCTGAATGGATTAGCTTCAACAGGGGAGACTGAGGGAACCCCACATCAGAATATCCCATAGCTGAGTGGATAAAGCAGCCACCTGAGAGGTGGGAGATGCCTGTTCAAATCCTTTCTCCAATTCTGGCAGAGGGGGTAATTGAATGTGGGTCTCCCACATTCCAAGTGAGTGCTCTAACTCCTGGGATAAAAGTAACGAGGTGGGCACCACCACTCCTGATTTTGAATGTGACCCATCTTCTGGTTGGCTACCTCTGAGCATGCAAGATAGCCAGGCAAATGCCTATCCCTGGTTTGTGGGTCACTCTGGGGCATAGGCGGGGAATAGGTGAGGCAGCAATGCACATGCCCATAAGAACAGCCATACTGGGTCAGACCAAAGGTCCATCTAGCCCAGTATCCTGTCTACTGACCGTGGCCAATGCCAGGTGTCTCAGAGGGAATGAACAGAACATGTAATCATCACATGGTCAATCCTCAATCGCCCATTCCCAGCTTCTGGAAAACAGAGGGTAGGGACACCATTCCTGCCCATCCTGGCTAATAGCCATTGATAGATCTATCCTCCATGAACTTATCTAGTTCTTTTTTGAACCCTGTTATAGTCTTGGCCTTCACAACATCCTCTGGCAAGGAGTTCCACAGGTTGACTGTGCGTTGTGTGAAAAAATACTTCCTTTTGTTTGTTTTAAACCTGCTGCCTATTGATTTGATTTGATGACCCCTAGTTCTTGTGTTATGAGGAGCAGTAAATAACACTTCCTTATTTACTTTCTCCACACCAGTCATGATTTTATAGACCTCTATCATATCCCCCATTAGTTGTCTATTTTCCAAGCTGAAGAGTCCCAGTCTTATTAATCTCTCCTCATATGGAAGCCATTCCATACCCCTAATCATTTCCCCGCCTTTTCTGAACTTTTTTCAATTCCAATACATCTTTTTTGAGATGGCAACCACATCTGCACGCAATATTCAAGATGTGGGCTTATATAGAAGCAATATGATATTTTCTGTCTTATTATCTCTCCCTTTCTTAATGATTCCCAACATTCTGTTTGCTTTTTTGACTGCTGCTGCACATAGAGTGGAGGGTTTCAGAGAACTATTCACAATGACTCCAAGATCTCTTTTTTGAGTGGTAACAACTAATTTAGACCTCATCATTTTATATGTATAGTTGGGATTATGTTTTCCAATGTGCATTACTTTCCATTTATCAACATTGAATTTCATCTGCCATTTTGTTGCCCAATCACCCAGTTTTGTTAGATTCTTTTGTAGCTCTTTGCAGTCTGCGTGGGACTTAACTATCTTGAGTAGTTTTGTATCATCTGCAAATTTTGCCACCTCACTGTTTACCCCTTTTTCCAGATCATTTATGACTATGTTGAACAGCACTGGTCTCAGTACAGACCCCTGGGGGACACCACTATTTACCTCTCTCCATTCTGAAAACTGACCATTTATTCCTATCTTTTGTTTCCTATCTTTTAACTAGTTATCAATCCATGAGAGGACCTTCCCTCTTTTCCCATGACAGCTTACTTTGCTTAAGAGCCTTTGGTGAGGGATCTTGTCAAAGGCTTTCTGAAAATCTAAGTACACTATATCCACTGGATTCCCCTTGTCCACATGCTTGTTGACCCCCTTCAAGAATTCTAGTAGATTGGTGAGGCATGATTTCCCTTTACAAAAACCACGTTGACTCATTCCAAAATTACATTCATCTATGTGTCTGACAATTTTGTTCTTTACTATAGTTTCAACCAGTTTGCCCAGTACTGAAGACAGGCATATTGGCCTGTAATTGCCAGGATCAACTCTGAAGCCCTTTTAAAAAATTGCCATCACATTAGTTATCCTGCAGTCATTTGGTACAGAAACTGATTTAAATGATAGGTTACAAACTACAGTTAGTAGTTCTGCAGTTTCACATTTGAGATTCTTCAGAACTCTTGGGTGAATACCATCTGGTCCTGGTGCCTTATTACTGTTTAGTTTATCAATTTGTTCCAAAACCTCCTCTAATGACACCTCAATCTGGACAGTTCCTCAGATTTGTCACCTAAAAAGAATGGCTCAGGTTTGTGAAACATGAGGCAGAAACATAGATGCCTAGGAATTTTTTTACCCTGAAAATGTAGGCACTGAGTTTAGGTGCTTAAGGCTATGGTGGAAGTTTTGTGGATCGCAATGGAGCCTAAAACAGGGACTTAGGTACCTAAACGCCAGCTTAGTCACCTAAATCTGGGGTTTAGGCACCTAAATATGTTTGGGGTCTCAGTTCATCTGTGAAGTCTGGCAAATCCTGACACAGATACACAAGTATCAGAGTCACTGGCCTACTTGTGTGCTAATTGCTATTAAAAATCTTGTCTGACCAGTCTTACTCAATATTTAGATGCCATTAGGGAAAGATGATATAGGCTTTCTGAGGCTCGGACAGTAATATAAACAAGTCCATGAAGATGGTAGATCATTACAGATAATGCTTTCCTGAGGGGTGAAATGAAAACATCATATGGCAGTGACCTGGGTAATTAGCTAGACCTCAGACATAAGTACTTTGTTGTTAAAACTAGAAGAGGAAGGAGGACACGTTGAGCTGTCTCTGAAGGAAAATGGCATTATCAAGGCAGGGTGCGGCTTAATTAAAGATCAGTCTATATTTAGGAGGGTTATTACATACCTGCCCCCAAAGAAGAGAAAAATGTTTTTCCTTATAGGAACTGAAAGGTTAAAAATATGTTGTCACCATCACTAGAGACAGGTGTGGTTAGAAAGGCGACTCTAATGCTGTTTGAGGCTCTGAGCATATCAGCCATGCTCTGAGACAGGTAACAGTGCCTGATTGTGCTTATGATAGTTTTACACCAATTTTAATTCAGTTGTCTTCAATGGTGTTACTCCTTTAAGTGGATTAGAATCATGACCAGAATCCCTGTTCTGTAACCAAGAATTTGTACAATGTTACTGAATTTCCCTAAGTAATGAGTCAAAGCTCTCATTCCTTATTGTATCACATTGTATAATCTTACTTGGAAGCCATATCTAGATGTTTTGTGTAAACTTGTCTGTCTTAATTTGGTGTTTGGGGCCCACTCTTGCAACTGATGTCTATAGGTGGACACTCACACCTGTACAGCAGCCCGATTGTATCTATCAATTACAGGCCTTGGAGGGTATGTCTAAACTCTATTGTAAACCTGGGATTAGACTCATGTTTGAGCCTAAGACTTCCACACACAAATCTTTCTGGCACAGGTCAGCAAACTCTCAGGACCCAAACTAGGAACACTCCAGGTCTGTATGTGTCTGAATTCAAGTCCAAACCCCATCATTTTGCAGTGTGGATACAGCTCAAGCCTGGGTCCCAATGTGACTCTGGAACTCCCAGACTTCCCAAGAACTAGAAACAACCCCACTTGTCTGACTACAGCTGCTCAGCATTTAACTCTTCCTTTCCATGCGGCCTGCTCACCTGGAAACACATGTGACAGTCTCCAGTGACCGCTATGGCCACCAGTGGTACCCTCAGCATGCTGCATAGCTGGCCAGAGGAACACAGCTAGATTCTGGTTAATCTCTGGTGTGAGGCAAGCAAGTAACTCAGCTTTGGTAAGAGTGCAAGGAATGATCATGTCGACAAAGAAATGGAGAAGAAGCTTGCAGCATTGGGGTGCCACCAGATCACCTATCAGTGCAAAGATTGAGTCAAGTGCCTGAAGACCGACTACCCAAAGGTCAGGGAGACTAATGACACCTCTGAGAACTCGATGTCTACCTGCCACTTCTGTGAGCAATTTGACCAGGTGCTGGGGCTTCAGTGAGCACTGAGCCCACAGTGGTGCATGAAAATCTGCTGAGCAGGGATGGCACCCTTATAACCCTGAGTCACAGGCACCACCAGAGGAAACCCAGCATGGATGAAAGTGGGGAAGTGACTATGGTTCTCATACCAGTCGCTGAGGAGGTGATGCCCCGGAGCTACAACAGCACATCCTAGGTCCAAAGTCAGAGGAGCTGTCTGGGAACGAGTAGCCTGCACTGGAACTGGTGGGAGAAGCAGAAGTAGCAGTGGAATCAGAGCTGGATCCAGGTATTCTTCTGCTTCCCTATGTTTGGTTATTAATATGCAAATGGGAGGGATTTCTGGCTTATGACCCAATGAAATTATTATTACAAGTGGGGGGTTGTAGCCATTAATAGTAGAGCACACACCAGTGCCACGGCATTACCCTTCCCCACCACACACACGCGCGCACACACACACACACACACACACGAAAACAAAAGTTAAACAAGCAGTTATTATGGAACTTTTACTTGATATGCACCCCTTGTTACAAAGATGGGTTGGGGTTGTATGCCGCATTGTACAAATCAATGACACTAAACTGTCCCAAGCCATTTGTCCAATTACTCCAAACTGTGACAGGTGTGTGTGTGTGTAAAATCCATGGGTCCCGTCCAAAATGTATCAGGAGTGGGAGGTGCCTTGTAATCCTTTTATCCAGAGGTATGATCCCCCAGATGTCCCAGGGCGGGGGGTATGTAGTACATGGATGCTTTATTATGAGTCCAAAGTATCCAGGGGGGTTGTATGTAGTCCATGGAGCCTGTATTGTAAACCTGTGCTGTATTGGCTGTTGGAAGCACTGCACGAATGCAGAGTGCTTTCAAGGAGGGTATAACACAGCTCCAGGCTATGGCAGCATCCTGCTGATTTTCCCCATGAATTTTCACCCAGTCCTAGCTGCTGATGCTTGTGAACTTCTCATGGAGTGGGAACTCCAGATGGATGGTGACATTTCGGGGCAGGGCTCAATCTGTAGCTCACGAGTCTCCTCCATTCGTAGCTGTGCTGGGCAGTGACCAGAAGCCTAAAAAGCTCTTTGGCATACATGGACAGTATGCCTTTGGGCTGGGTCCCTCTGTCATTCAGGCACCATCTGGACAATTCTGTAGTTGGGTGGTCCACATGCAAGAGGGAATGAACAGAAGACCAAATGGCCAAATATACCCTGTTTGCTCCTCCATCCCAGTGCAACCGTGGCCCATGTGTGCGAACTGCATTAGAATGGCCAAAGAGAACAGAGGGATGCCCAGGATTAGTGAAAGAGAGCTGGAGTGTTTTGCATGTGCTGTTCACTGTCTTTACACTGATTCTGTGAATACTATTTACTGTTTGTTTTTTTTGCACTGCATTTGTTTATTGTGTTGTGAGTTTTGATAGCAGCTGGCCTAGTTATCAGTTTTTTAACACAGTCAGCTTTTATTAAATGCCTGTTTACGAATCAAGTGTTTTGTTTGCACACAGGTGTCAAGAGCAATGTTTATAAGATTTATTAAAGTTGAACTACATCACAGCAATCCATAAGCGGTGGGTTGAAGTATGCCAAGAAATATAAGAAATATATATCTAATATGCCATTCCCCCTACAAATAGTATTTCATTCCCTATTCACCTTACTGCATACATATATTCATACATATACTACTTCCCCTCATCCATGGGGCCATGTAAACACACTGTGTGAGTGCATGCTGGATCCCTGATTTCTGTTGCGCATGTGTATCCTGCCCCAGTAATGACAGAGGCTCTTTCTGTCTCTCTGTAATGGTCCAGCAAACCAACAGTATCTTAAGTCCACTTGTGGTGAAATGGCTCATCTTTGTCCTCGCAGACATTGGGAAGAGCACAGCAGGCCACAACAATGGGGACAGCATCAATGAGATGGGCATCCAAACAGTTTTAAACGCTGCACCAGTGGGATTTCAATCTGCCAAATGCACATTCCACCACCATCTAAAATTACTGAGTGTATAGTTGAACCTTCTTTTGCCAGGCCCTCTGAAATCAGGGTAGTGTTTCATAAGCCATGGCAATCGGGAGTAAGGGGGGTTCCCTTAGAATAACAGTGGGGACAGAGAATCCATTTCTAGTAATGTCATTCGATGGAATAATGTCACAGCTTGTCCGTGAAGGTAAAGTCCTGATCTCAGGAAAACCTTTGCATCATGCATCCTGCATTCTGTCAGAGCATCCCACATTAGTGTCCATGAATTTACCTTCAAGGTTGACCAGGACCTGCATAACAAAGGAGTACTATTCTTTGAGGTTTATGTTCTCAAGTGCAAAGGGAAAAGTATGGGCACATGAGTCCCATCAATGGCCCTGGTGCAGTTCAGAAAGCCCATTCTCTCAAAGCCAGCAATTATTTCAGGAACATTTTTAATGCCCACCTCTTTTGGGTAAATCACAGTCCTGATTGCCTCACAAACCTCCATCACTGCAACCCCATAGCTGACTTACCAACACCAAATTGGTTAGTCACAGACCTGTAGCAGTCTGAGGTAGCCAGCTTCCAGATGGCTGTAATGACCTGCTTCTAGACTGGCATGGCCTCCCTCACGCGTATGTCCTGATGCTGGAGAGTTAGAGCAAGCTGATCACAAAGCTCCAGGAATGTCTGCTTCTTCATGCAAAAGTGCTGGAGCTACTGCCAGTCATCCCAGGTCCATATGACAATGTGCCCACCAGTGTGTGCTTGTGGCCTTGCTCCAGACGTGCTGGTCTACATGGGGGGAATCTGTGACTATGGCAAGAGCCATAAGCAGCATCAGCCAGGTGGTGTCTGCCATGTCTACTGAGAGATGCCTTTGGTAGGTTAAAAAATGCCACTGAAATGGCCACCAGCATCTCAAGGATGCTCTGCCTGTGTCCCAGAACAGGAGTGAAAGTGCAAACTGGGCCGGTTCTTCCACCGGTGCTTGACCCATGTTGCTGCCTCCAGTGACTGAGTGTGTAGCCCCATAGATGGCTCACTTAGATGTGTTCATAGGCTAAGACAACTTCTGGTCAAGTATCACAGGGTGGACAAGCAAGTTTTCCCACAATACATCATGAACCAAGGCCTAGCGTGACTACTTCTGGCGATGGCACTAGGAACACTGGGATACATTGGGACATGCCCCAAGAAGCAGAACGTCTGATGGGCCTGTGGAGTGCAGTATGAGTTCATCAGCACGGTTGTGAGACTGGGTCCTGCAACTGTAAACCTGGGTTTACAATACAGTGAAGACACACCTGGGGAGGACAGGCTGACTCTCCCTCACAGAGTGCTACTTCTGTTCCCTTCCTCCCTCCACACACAGGCAGGCAAAGAAGCATGATACTTACATACCCTATTTACTGATTGTAAATAAGGAATTGGAGGCTGATTCTGTGCCACTGAAGTCAATGAGGATTTTCCAGGATGGAGTTCAGAGAGCCCACTTGCAGTGGCTCCAAATGCCAGTTTGCTATGGCAATCTGAGCACATTGGGTAAAAGAGCATAGCGTCTATTTGTATGAGTTTTAGTCTCTGTCCCTCCTTCCTCAGCTCTCTTCCTCTGTCTAGCCTTATGTCCTAGACTTCTCTAATTTAGACTGTAAACTCTTTGGGACAGACGCCATAGCTTTTAAAATCTCTGTAAAATGCCATGCCAAATTTTAGCACCATGTTAAAAATAACAGAGTCTGTATCTGCAGGGGCTTTTTGCTCCTGACAGGTTCAACCATGCTGGATTGGTCTGTAGGGGAGGGGCCAGACAAAACAGACAGCCCGGTCCTCCAGGTTGCGGGTCAGGCACAGGGCTAACAACCCTGTCCCGTAAAAAACAAAATATGTTACAGAAACAGTGGCAGCGAAATCGACCATTACTGTGTGTGATGGCCTTCAGGAGTCAATGACCCAAATGACTGCCAGCGGTGAAAGCCGAATGGAAGCGACTGGCATGAAGCCTGAAATGCTCAACACCAAGACAAAAAACAAACTTGTTTTTTGGAATGTACAGACAATGTACGAAGCAGGGAAGCTAGCTCAGGTCACAGCAGAGATGAGACATTACAGCTTACACATCCTGGGCGTCAGTGAGAGCAGATGGACGGAATCAGGAAGATTAACAACAGCCTTGGGAGAAACTTTGCTGTATTCTGGATGGGTGATGGACAACACCATAAGGGTGTTGCCATCCTTTTGAAGAGGGGAGTGGAGCATTCCCTGCTTGAGTGGAAGTCCATCAGCAGCGGACTTATGAGAGTCAGGCTGAAAGGGAAACACAATAATATCACCCTGATTCAGTGTGATGCTCCAACAAATGACAGTGATGAAGAAGCATAGGACAAATTCTACCTTACATTACAGGCAGAGTTAGAGAGAGTACCATGCCATGACCTAACTATCGTCATGGGAGACCTGAATGCCAAGGTCAGTAAGGACAACACAAACAACAACAGAGCAATGGGGGAAGACATGTGTGTGGCACCACAAAAGACATCCCAGGAGGATACCCTTCTCATCCCTTGAAGACCTGGAATTCGCAGATGATCTCACACTCTTATCACATACCCAACACCATATACAAGAAAAACAACTCAACTCAACACATTAAACCAGCAAATTGGACTGACAATCGCAATAAGACAGATATCATGACCTATTGCCTCACCATCATGAGTGTGGTTAGAGGATTATGTTCTCACCAATGTAGAAACATTCACTTGGGCAGCACCATCAGCGAGGATGGTGGAACAAGCCAGGACATCCGGAACAGAATCAATAAAGCCAGGAACACCTTCAGGAGCTTAAATACAGTCTGGAAATCATCAAAATACAACACCAAAACCAAACTCAAGATTTATCAGAGCTGCATACTTTCAACACTACTTTATAGTGCAGAATGCTGGGGAATGAGAAAGTATGGCCTGTCCAAACTGACTTCATTGCATACAACCTGCCTCAGAAAACTCCTCCGTATCCTTTGGCCCAGAACAATCTCAAACCAAGATCTATTGACACAGTGCAGCCAAGAAGATATGAGCACCATCATTGCCAGGAGGCACTGGAGATGGATTGGCCATGTGCTTCGGATGGAAACTGATTCCATCACCAGAATAGCAATAAGATGGACATCTGAAGGTAAGTCAAAACGAGGTCGCCCGAAAACAACATGGCGAAGAGCTGTGGAAGCAGAGCTGAAAAACCTGGGACACAGCGGGGTAACCATTGAAAGACTTGCTAGAAACAGACAGGAGTGGGGAGCTTCGTCGCTGCCCTAAATGCCAGAGGCATAATGGTAACATGATGATGATGTTTAAAAGTAATAGACTAATAGCCAAAAGGCCTGATCTGTTGTTTTAAAAGGCCACTCCTGATCACAGAGCCATGTCTGGGTATCTTCAAAAAACGTTCTTATTTTAAATTATTAAAAGAAAGTGTAGTGAGAGGGGCTGCCATGAACCCCGCTGCTTAGCATTCTTCCTCCTCCTTTGGATAACACATGATTACATGGGTTCAGTTTTACAAGATGCTGAGCACCTCCAATTCCCATAGATAGCTAGGAGTTGAGGGTGCCTACAACAGGTGCACAGCAGTTCACAGGGCCGAGATCTCTTGTTATATAAATTAAGATAATGGTGATCTGTTCTCATGCTCCAGGGCAGGAGAGGATGATTGATTGCCCATGCATGGCCAGGAAGGAATATTCCCCCCTCCTATCTAAAAGTGCTCTGCAGCATTGTACAACTTGTTCTTTTCTGTAGGGTTCCCCCTTTCCTCTGAAACTTTGGATACTGGCCATTGCTGGAGACAAGAAGCTGAATTGGGTGGACCAGCTGTCTGATCTGGTGTGGACAATACTATGCTGCTTTGCAAATTCTTTTCATTGCTGCACACAAAGCAGAATGCAGTTCCTCAGAAAAACCTCACTGCTAGCTGAATCAGCAACTGCCAAGGTACAAACTAGAGGGAGGCTAGCCTTCAGGGATTTTAATAATTAACCCCATAAAATAGGGATTAAAGAATCAGGGCCAGATTTTCAAAGCGGTTAATCCTGCAGTTCTGTACCTAATGTGTATGTGCAGTTACCATAACCCCAAGTGTAAATCAGATAGTTAGGCATGCAAATCAGTAGAACAGTCATTGCAGTAATAAAATCTTTGCAAACCTAGCCCATAATGTGAGCTGTACTATGAAGGGTTAACGATCAAATTAAACTATACCACCTGACCAAGGAATTCAGCCTTAGATCTGTGCAATACACAGAGGGGCAGCTTTATTTTCTATTCTAGTTCTGCAGAAGCTTGTTTTAACAAAACTTAGGCCACGCTGGCCCTGACAGTGGCCCTCTAACCAATTCCTTTTCTTTGTTTCCATGAACTCGTGCAGGGTTAGAGGCGGAATTATAGAACGAACACAGCCCCTATTAAGGAGCACCTATATGTTTCCATTGCTATGACAGTGTTTGCAGATGGCTTCTTATACCTGGACTGTCTCAGCCCCACACAAGACTCTCCATCCACAATGGGGGCTGCGTGTAAACAGCTGGGCCACAATCCCTGGCCTCTAGGCCACACACCACAATTTCTGCAGAACCAGCTTTCTTTAAAGGTTTATGTCACAGTTCAGAGCAACTGCAGCTGTATTTCCCACGTGTGGTCCAGCAAGGTCATCCACTCTAGGCTCCCAGCTCCTCAGCAGTCACCTCTCTTGGGCAGAGACCCACCGCCTTCTCCCTCCTGATTGGGGTTTCTCCAGGCTGCGCAGTTCCTTGCCTACACTGTGAGTTCCCCAGCAAGATGGGCGGCCTGATCGGCCAGCGTCTGTTTCTCCTCAGAGTCTATAAATAGCATAATTGCCCATAGGTAGCAGATATCTCGCAGCCTTTTCCAAGCAAGCATATTTATTCTTAAGGTGGAGTAATGCCAGAGAAAATATATTAAAAACGACAAAAGAACCGACACACACGCTAATAGACTTAGCAAAAATCATCCTAACTCCAGCCAGGGCTCTGGCAGGTGATCAGTCCATCACACTCCACCAAGGGGGTTTTCTGTGGTTACAAGTTCATAACAGCTTTAAGCTCAGAACAAGCACACTCATGAATCTGTGAGTCACTCCTTTATGCAGTTTGGGCTTTTCATCTTGGGATTCTGGGAACAGGTAATCAGCAGACAATCACTCTCTCCTTTGGGTGTAGCTTCAAAGGGATGGGTTTGGGCATAATTGAAGGGGGGGATTTCCATTCACCTCCCCCTAGATATTTCCCAGGAAATCCACTTCACACATTGTCCCAAAAGCTCATGCTTGTCTGCCACATTGCTCACTATAGTCCTTTGCTCAGCCAGGCCCGAACTGATACATAACGGCATTACATCCACAGCTACTTGAACTTAATTCAGTAAGAGCTCCCAGAGATATTGCAGGAAATTGCCATATCTACCACGTTTGCTCCTCTGTAGAATGGGGGTGGTGATTCTTACCCACACTGGTAAAGTGCTTTGAGATCAATGGATGAAAAAGCAATAAGTAAGTGCTGAATATTCTAATTGTTATTATTTATTATTATAACATTTTTAATACTGGGCCACTTTTAGCTTTGGAGCAACCAAGTAGATATTGGTACTTATGTGGGATAATATAATATAATTAATTAATTTAATTATAATTCATCTATATCTCTCTTTAGTACGCCTATTGTGAAACCCGTGTGTTTTTCTTCTGCAAAAGTCTGAGAGTGGCAATGAAAAGTAATTGGGAAAAAATCAGTTCTCTTGAAAGGAAGTGGTAATAGTCTGACCTCCTGTATATTGCAGGGCACCACCTGTCCCCAACACCTGCACACTAAACCCACCACCTGAATGACACTGCCATAGGAGACTAGACTATTGTGTACCACAGGCAGATAAAAGGAGGGACCAAGATGCGTCAGTGCTTGAGGCCCCCACAATGTCAGGGAAATAATTACATGAGAAATACCCAGATAATCCTGACAAGTGACCCACACCCACATGCTGCAGAAGAAGGTGAAAAAATCCCAAAGTCACTGCCAGTCTGACCTGTGGAAAAAATTCCTTCCAAACCCCACATATGGACTGTGACAGGTTGGACCCCTTAGGAAGTCACATGATGAGCTGAGATACCACTGAGTCTATTTGTTCTGCCAGCATATGCCCCCTTTAACCTGTCTTGTTGAGCCAGGCTCTTAAAACCTCATCTAACACACGCAGGCAGGGCCACACCCAGCTGCAGATCAGCTCTGAGAAGACTCAGCTTAAGGGACTTGCTCCAGCCCTCAGATGTCCACCTGCCTTGGACAGGGCTGGACTAAGGGCTAGTCTACACTGGCAACGCTCAAGCACTGCTGCGGCAGCGCTTTAACATGGCTTGTGCGGTCGTGGTGCGGCACAGCGCTGGGAGAGCGCTCTAAAAAAACCACCTCAATGACAGGCTCATCTCCCAGCGCTGGTGCACATAGGTGCCGACCCCGTGGGTGCTCCAGGGCTGGAGCACCCACAGGGAAAAATTAGTGGGTGCTTAGCACCCACTAGCAGCTCCCCACTCCCCCACCCCACCCCAGCTCACCTCTGCCTCTGCCTCCTCCCCTAGGCACACTGCTGAATCCTGCTTCTCCCTCGTCCCTCCTAGTGCTTGTGCCGCAAAACAGCTGATTCGCGTGGCAAGCGCTGGGAGGGGGAATGTGGTGCTCTCGGGGAAGAGGCGGAGTCGGGGTGGGGATTTGGGGAAGGGGTCCAATAGGGGCAGGGAGGCGGTGGAGTTGGGGACTTTGGGGAAGGGGTTGGAATGGGGGCAAGGCAGGGGCAGGGAAAGGGTGGAGTCGGGGCGGGGACCAGGACGGGGGGCGCGAGTACCCATCGGCACCGGGGAAAGTTGGTGCCTATGCTGGTGCACTGTTTACACTGGTGCTTTACAGTGTTGAAACTTGCTGTGCTCAGGGGGGTGTTTTTTCACATCCCTGAGCAAGAAAGTTGAAGCGCTGTTAATTGCCAGTGTAGACAAGCCCTAACTCTCCTGTGGGCCCGGAGCTATTCGATTTTGTGGGGCCCCCTGTATATACGTCTTTATCCTAGGAGGGAGTTTGGTGCAGGAGGGGCCTGGGGCAGGAGATTGGGGTGAAGGAGGGGATGCGAGGTGCAGGCTCCAGCTGGGAGGCGCTTACCACAGATGGCTCCTGGCTAGTGGTGCAGCAGGGCTCAGGCACGCTGACTGCCTGCCATAGCCCCACGCCACTCCCAGACGCGGCTGGCTGCTAGCATGTCTCTGCAGCCCCTGCGGGAAGGGTGACAGCATGTCTCTGTGTGCTGTCCGCACCTGCAAACGCTGCCCCCACAGCTCCCATTGGCCGGTTCCTGGCCAATGGGAGCTGCAGGGACAGTGCTGGAGGTGGGGCAGCGTACGGAGCTGCCTCCAGCCCCCCCCCCCCACCACCACCACCAGGGGCTGCAGAGACATGCCAGCAGCTGGTCACTTCCGGGAGCAGCGTGGGGCCAGGGCAGACAGGCAGCCTGAGCGCCCCTTTTAGTGGCCTGGAGATCGCTGCCTGTGATTAATTTTTGTGGGGCACCCCTTGAGCCGGGGCCCCAGGCTGCAGCCCCTAAAGCCCCTGCCTTAATCTGGCCTGGCCTTGGAGTACAGACCCAAAGATATATCATATTTGCCTCTTCCCTAAATGTGGAAGAGGGTATGCGCAATTTCTCGCCCCCCCCCATTAGAAATCACATAAACTGGGTTATATTATAAACCAGAAATAAATTTATTAACTACAACAGGTGTATTTTAAGTAGTTAAGGAGGTAGCAGACAGAACAAGGCAGATTACTAAGAAAATAAAACAGAGCACGCAAACTAAGCTTAATACAATAAAGAAACCGGTTACATGTAAGTTCTCACCCTAAATGTGGTTCTTCACAGGCCAGACGCCCTTCCAGCCTGGGCCCAGTTCTTTCCCCCTGTTCAGTCCTAGTTGTTTCCAGCCATCATCTTGGGTGGGGTAGCAGGGAGAACTGACGACCTGGATTACCTCACTCCCCACCCCTAAATAGGATTTGCATAAGGCGGGAATCCTTTGTTTCCCAGTTTGACCCCCCTTCCCTTACAGTGGAAAGTTACAAGAAGTCCCAGGTAATGTTTTAGTATCAGGTGACAAGACCACCTGACTCTGTAAGGCCCTTGTAGCCATTCTTCACAGGCTGACCCATATGTTCACAGGAAGACTAAGCTCTTTTACAGTCCATTGTCCTTGTTGACAGGTCAGCCGCCCTGTCTGGCTTTTCCATTGTTGTACCTGAAGTGTTGGCAGCGGGCGTCACCCAAAGTAGCATAGTTGAAATACAGATACATAGTCAATATTCCTAATTACAGATACAGAAATGATACATGCATACAAATTGGATAATCGCATTCAGTAAATCATAACCTTTCCAATGATATCTCACATGAGCCATCTTGCATAAAGTATATCTCAGTTATGTCATATTCAGATCATAAGCATATTTTCACAAAGAATATGGAATGACATGTCACAACCCACACGCTGCAGAAGAAGGTGAATAAACCCCAAGGTCACTGCCAGTCTGACCCGTGGAAAAAATTCCTTCCCAACCCCACATCTGGCGATCAGGTAGACCCTGAGCATGTGAGCAAAACCCAACCAACCAAGTACCTGAGAAAGAAAGACTGCTCCATGCCACATCAGAGTCTTGGCTTACCCTGCCCAATGTCCCTTCTCCAGCCATGGCCAGGCTTGATGCTTCAGAGGCAGGAGACTAAAAAAAACAACAACAAAAAACTCCTTGGAGAATACAGTGTGTGGGCAAGAGGAATCCTTTCCAGATCCCTCTTAGTGGCTGGCTGAAACCCTGAAGCATGAGCATTAGGAACATAGGACATAAACTGGAAGTAATCCCCAAGGCTGGTGAGCCCTGCCCCCTACCATCACAAACAACCCCCTCATGCAATTACACTCATAAGCATGTCCAGCTCGCTCTTCAAACCAGTTAAGTTGTGTGCCCCCACAATTCCTGTCGGGATGCTGTTCCAGAACCTCACCCCTCTGATAGTTAGAAACCTTCTTCTAATTTCCAGCCTGAATTTGTTCGTGGTCAGTTTATATCCATTGTTCTTGTGCCAACATTGTCCTTTAGCTTAAATAGCTCTTCTCCCTCCCTGGTATTTACTTCCCTAATGTATTTATAGAGAGCAATCATATCCCCTCTCAGCCTTCTTTTTGATAGACTGAACAAGCTAGCTCTTCCATAGGTTAGGCCCTCCATTCCCCTGATCAGCCTAGCTGCGCTTCTCTGCACTTGTTCCAGTTTAAATGTATCTTTCTTGAACATGGGTGACCAGAACTGTACACTTTATTCCAAATGAGGTCTCACCAGTGCCTTGTATAATGGCATTAATTCTTATCTGTCTCTTCTGGAAATGCCTTGCCTGATACATTTTAGGATTGCCTTTGCCTTTTTCACAGCAGCATCTTATTTCTGTCATTCCAGTCTTCAGGGTCAGCCAAATCTTCCTGCACAATATTCCAATCCTCCTCTGTATTGACAATGGCCCCCCAAATTGTATCAACAGCTAATTTCATTAGCACACTCTTACCTTTTGTGCTAAATCATTAATAAGGTATTGATAATAAATATAAATAAAAATAAAGTGTGGCTCCGGATCTGGACTTTGCTCTACTGTGCGTCCGTATGCTCATCTTCTCAAAGCATCAGGTCATTGCCTGGTAGGGATTTTACATAATTGAAACTGGGCTTCTCCCACTCTCCAAAATAAAACATTGTTTCACTCAGAGTTACTGGAGTTGTAAGTGAATATCTTGCAAATGAATACCCAGGCTTCTGAAATAACCTCTTGGAAGCTCAATTTTTAACACCACAGGAGTTGTTTATTCTGCATGAGAAACAATCAGGAAATTGTACCTAATGCTTGAAATGTTATTTGACATTGGAAATTAACCATTCTGCAAGTGGTTTGTTTGTCTCAACCTGCTGGAGCATCAGGTCCTGACTTAGCTTAAACAGCCCCTCTGGGGGGGGGCCAGGGACAGATTGTTGCACTCAATCCCAAAGTAAGATGGTGTGGCTACTCCTCCACACCTCCACAGTGCCCCAAGAGTTTGGTGACGTGTGCTACTGCAGAGATGCCACTGTATAACCATAGTTGGGGTAAGGCGACCAGAGGTGAAGCTGCATAAGTTCTCCAGCAGACGTCACTGAAACAGGATAGCTAGCCTGCAGTCCTCTACTTGCTTAGGGATGTGGTGGATCCTCCATCACTTGAAGTTAGAGTGACCGGATAGCAAGTGTGAAATATCGGGATACTTTCTTTTTTTGGGAGGTGGGAGGTAATAGTTGCCTATATAAGACAAAGCCCGTACTATCAGGATGGACCCGATAATACTGGGACGTCTGGTCACCCTCCCTGAAGTCTTTAAATCAGTATTGGATGTCTCTGTAAAAGGTAGTTGCTAGCTGAGCCAGAAGTTGTAGTTTGATGCAGGAATCACTGGGTGAGCTTCTAAGACCTGTGCTATGCAGGAGGGCAGATAGATGATAAGAGTAATTTCTGGTTTTAAAATCTTTGAATCAACGAGTCTTATCTCAGGATTGTCTTAAATGAGAAGCATGAAAGGAAGAAGACAGTGTACTTCTGCCATTTGCACCACATTGTATTATGTTAAATGAAAAGACAACGAAGATTCACCCCAACTTCTGTAACAAGACAAAACCCAACCTTTGAATGATAATGTTAGGACACAGCCTGAATTTTTTTTATCATAAGTACTGCTCCGTCTCCTTTAAAAACATGGAGGTGAAGGACAATGAATCCCTGTGCAAATCAACCCACTTTGGTGTAAAAAATGCTATTGAAAATGATTGGCTCAATCCTAAGAAATATTAAACAGCTTCCACTTCCATTGGTAGCTGGCAAATTCAATAAAGTTTCAGTATTAGGCGACAGCAGTGGGATTTGTGTGTGCTCAGGAACTCAGAATCAGTTGTTGTCTATCTGACACTCAGACTGCTGAAGGTTTTGCAAACATAGTCTGTTTATTTGGGTTTACAAAGCTAACTTGAGTTTATAAAACTTGGTTCTTTAATTGTAAAGCGGGCGTGAAATCCTGGCTCCAGTGGGTCTGTCTACACTGCAATGTAAGCCCAGGTTCAGACTACACTCAAGCCCAAACCTCCCTTCCATCTACACACAATTCTGGTTGACTTTGGCCTGGGCCCCAGGACCCCGCAGAGGTGTAGGGTTTGAGCCTGGGTCCTGTGGGAGCTTGGGCCCAAACTCCATCATTTTGCAGAGTGCATGCAGCTTGGGCGCGGGGCCCCCCGACTCAGGTCCATCAACACTATCCCACAATCCATTGGGCCAGTGTTCTTTGTCCTTTCTATCCAAAGAGTAGCCAATCAGCTCCTAGGAAATTGAAGCCACCCCCCCTTGTTCAAGCACAGTAGCTCAGATTTTAACCCTTCCATTTTGTTCTGGTCATTGAGCTGCAGAAACATTGAACCTTCTCCTGTGTTTGCAATGGCCACCAACCAGAAGAAGTCCTTTGCCAAGCACGCTGCTTTCTGGTCATGGGAGCTCAGCCAGATTTAGGTGAAACGCTGCTGCGAGGTGAGCAAAAAGTTTGATTTTAGCAAGAGTTCCAGCAATGACCACATGTACCAGGAAATAGCGAAGAAGCTGGCAGCAATGCAGATTCTCTGGACTGGTGACCAGTGCAGGGAGAGGACTAAGTGGCTCAAGACTGACTATCAGAAAGCCTGGGATGAGAACCTCACCTCTGGGAACTCCCTGTCATTCTGCCTCTTTTACAAGGAGTTTGACGAGGTGCTGGGTACTGCACCGAGCACAGAGCCATCAGCACTTCATAACAACCTGGTCAGCCAGGACGGTGACTGTCTCACCTCTGAATCCAGTAGAGAACTGAAGGGGAGCCAGCAAGCACTGGATTAGGCTGCCAAAGTGACTCTTGTAATCCTACTGGTCTCTGAGGAGCTTTGCCATTGGAGCAGCTGCAGACCATCCTGGATTTCCACTTGGAGGAGCTTTTAGATGTCCCCCCCGAAGGAACAGCCCACTGCAGAAGCAGCAGCAGAAATGGAAGAGGCAGAAATCACCTCAGAACGGGGTAAGTTTCAGGCTCCATGTTTGTTTTTATGAAAATGGCAGGAGGGATTTCTGGCTTATGAACCAATGCAAAAGTTATTATCAGCCGCAGGTAGCAGCGTGTATCAACTAATGGTGGATTGCACTCCAGGGGCTTAGCACTCCGCCATCCCAACATCACCACTAGGGCCGCATGGAATTCAAAATGGAAACTGGGAAGTGCAAACAGTGAAGCAAGCATTTAAAAATGAAGTTTGAATAGAAACTAGCACATTCTTGCTACGATGTGCCAGGATGTTAAAAATGTGCACCTTATATTGCCTTTCCATGCTGTTCCATACCAACTCAATGGTTTAATGAGCATCCTGTAAACAATCAACTGTTGGGGGAGGGAGAGTAAAATGTAGTCCAGTCACAAACGTAGTCCGTTAAGCTAAATGTAGTTCATGTAATCCATGGGTGACAAAATCATTTGTCTGAAATACAGTTGGGGTTTATATGCAGTCCAGAAATATGCCAGGACAGGGCGGTGGGGTGAGGTGGGGGATGACACGACGGACTATGCTGTGACTGTGGAGCTCTTTGCAAGTCCGTGCTGCTACCTATCAGCTCTGTGTTCTTGGGGAACCAGGGCCTGTCTAACTCATGAAAGACCTTCCCCGCCTCCCAGCCTCTGCTTGAACCAAAACCAATCAGAAGAAAGACTTACAAAAAGCAATGGAAAGGCAGTGGGAGACTCACCTAAACCCCTCTGGACAAGAGTGACAGGGTTAAGGAAACTCCCCTAGCCTCACTTGCATCGAAGATGGGACAGGGAGGCATCTCTATTGGTATACAGAATTGAGAACAGAGATTCCAAGGCAAGAACCGCACGGAACTCTGGGACCAGAAAAGCAGGGAAGCACTGCATGATGGAGGAATCTCTGCTCCAGCTGTTAATGAACCCACGCCTGCACACACCCAGCTCAGTAGTTATCAGACCAATTCTAGTAATAAATCCTTTACTGGTATCCAAAATAGTGAAACTGCCTAATTGCATTGTGAGTGCCCTCCAAGGAACACCACCCATAGCCAGGAATGATCAGTTCTTATTGTCTAGCCTGAACAAAACAACTTTGGTATACTCCCTTGAGCCATCAGTTTACCCATAAACAAATCTAGTGTTCTCCCTTGAACCATTGTTGTTTCCCTACAAAAACCCCTACCCATGTTCAAGTAAGTGCTCTGATTCAAAATCTGCATCAGTTCCTTTGGGATTTCATCTTCTTCTGACTGATCGTGCTGGGGGCTCTGCCTGTCTCCAGCACTCCGGACCCTCAGCTACCATCTCCACCTGGGACCTCCGATCGATTCAAGCTTCATGGAGTAGTGAGAACCTGGCTCTCTCTGTGTCTTGCGCTCTCTCTCTCTCTCTAGGTATAGCCTTCTGACCCTGACTTGTGTGATCAGTTATAGTTTTCTAAACCTTAAATTTAAAAGTAGCCACACGTCAACAAAAAAATTTCAAAAACAGACTTCAAAGAAAAACTGCAGAGCTACAATTCATTTGCAAATTTAACACCATTAATTTGGGCTTGAATAGGGACTGGGAGTGGCTGGCTCACTACAAAAGCAATTTTCCCTCTCTTGGTATTGACACTTCCTCATCAATTATTGGGAGTGGACTACATCGACTCTGATTGAATTGGCCCTGTCAACACTGGTTCTCCACTTGTAAGGTCACTCCCTTCTCTTCATGTGTCATTATATAATGCCTGCATCTGTAATTTTCACTCCATGCATCTGAAGAAGTGGGTTTTTACCCACGAAAGCTTATGCCCAAATAAATCTGTTAGTGTCTAAGGTGCCACTAGACTCCTCGTAGTTTTCTAAACCTGATTTTTAAGTTAGATTTAATATTATAACTGTTTTGTTTGTTTGGCTCCCCTATGGTTATTACCTGGAAATAAATAACTTTCATGGTTAAGCTGGTTGCTTCTCTCTCTCTCTCTCCCCCTCATGGGTGTTTTTTGGCTTCCTCATTCGCTCTGCAGCAATGCTCCTTGTATCTAAGCTAAAGATCCCTGCAGCACCCAAAAATCCTGTTGGGTTCGCTCATCTAGTGGGTTACTTCCAGAACAATTGTAACATGAAAGTAGGGATAGGGATGTGCTGAACCTGGGACATATGAGGGTGGCAGCTTGGAGGTACTGTTCAACCCAGCCTGCTGAATCCAAAGGCCTATGAGGGTGACAGCTTGGAAATGCTGCTTGACCCAGCCCACTGCATCCAGGGACATATAAGGGGTCAGCTTGGGAGTGCTGATTAACCTGGTCCTCTCAGATGCATTCTGTTAATGTGTATGTGTTTGTCTGATTCTGGGGCTTAGCCCTGGGGAACCTAGGGAACTTGCAGAAGGGAGAAGAAGAGCGCCGTATGAGAACACAAGTGACACAAGCAGTACATTGATAGAATTACAGAACCCCCTTCCCCCCGGAAGAGTAACCCTAATGAATGAGTGTACCCCAAAGTAACTGGCAAATCTGGTAACAGTATTAGTGTGTGTATATTGCATAACAGGAAGCTGTGGGGAGGCAGTAATACATGAAGATGTTAATACAACATCCTCTTGATTGCCCCAGGAGTTTTGAACCAATCCTACATGCTGATAGCTGCAAACTTTTCCTGTAGCAGGAACTCCAGATAAGTAGTCACATTTCAGGGAAGAGTGTGTTTTCGGGACCACCTTGGTATGTGACCAGCCCACTCCACTTGTAGAAGTGCTGTTCAGTCACCATCAGTTTGAAAATTTCTGTGGCTGGCTTGCCACAGGCAGCTTGGAATGAAATATCCCTTTGCCATTCTGGAGCCACAAGAATTCTTATGTCCTCCAAAAGGTGGAATGCCTGAAATGATAGAAAGGACTTATGTAGTAAGATGCAGGCCACCCCTCACCCCAAACTCTTAAGGTTCACGGAAAGTGGATATCACAGGCAGGCTGCAGAGCTGGAGGAGAGAATTGTGCTGCAGGGGTAGACACTAGCATTGCAGTGGAACAGGAATGTTGGTTGAGGAAGGAAGACAGAGTGCAACAGAAAGGCCTGTTTGAGCAGCTACTTTCACTATGGGCCGCTAGACTGCAGGCTCCTGCTGCGCCCACTCCATAACTTGAGTCCCCTCCACAGTACCATGTGATGCAGACAGGAACACTTTGGACAATTCCATGATTGGGTGGCCCATGCAACTGGAACTTAAATAGGATTTGTTTACACTACACAGCTTTTAGCGACATGGCTGTGTCGCTAAAAGTCGGGCAGTGTAAACGCTGTTTGTTGGCACTTTTGCCGACAAAATATTTCCACCCCCTATGAGCGGGATTCGCGTTGTCAACTGGAGCATACTCCAGCTGACACTGACTGAGCTGTTTACACTGCCACTTGCCATGGCAAAATTTTTGTCTTTTGGGGAAGTGGCTTTTTTAAGCACTGTGACAGGGCAGCCCCTCCCCACACTAGCCCCAGTGACGTCAGACCAGTAGCTCTGACAGAGGAAGTCCCGCCCCGTTCATACTGGGCATGCGCCAGATGCTCACTGAGGAGGAAAAGGAGGAAACTCAGCCCAGTCGGAGCTGGTGGCTGCAGGGGAAGGACCTAACTGGGAAGCTCCTGCAGAGGACCAGCCGACGCTCTTGGAGCCGCCAGGAAGAGGAGCTTCTATAGGCCGGCACGAGCCCCTACTGCGGGAGGAACCAGAGGAGGTGACGGATCTGGAGAATCACAGAGAACCCTGGGATCCATGGGAAACCCCAACTCCCCAGCCAGTAGGGAGCGACCCAGGGGAGGTGACGGACTGGTACCTTGACCCCGGTAAGCCTTAGCGTGTTTCGGTAGGACCTTCTCGCTGAGCCAGTAGTAAGGTCCTATGGCCCTGCAACCAGGGGTGCTGGTATGGACTTTGGCCATTAGGCCGTGCTGCCCTGCAACCAGGGGTGCTGGTATGGACTTTGGCCATTAGGCTGTGCTGCCCTGTGATAGGGGTTGATTCTACGGACTCTGGCCACTAGGCCGTGCTGCCCTGTAAGGAGGGGCGTGAACCCTCACATTCACCTTTGAATGGCAAAATTTTTGTTGTTCAATTGGCAGTGTAGACAGAGCCTTAACAGCATCTGGATGTGACAAATCTACCTCCCCCAGTCCAGCCTCCCTTCCCTCTGCTTACCTCCCCTTCCCCAGCAGGCATCCACACCCATGCAGCCGCACCAAGTGCAAGCTAAACACACAAAAAAGGGAAAGGAGAACATGCCAAAAAACATACAAAATTAGGGGATTGCTTGATGGCACTGTTTTCACTGTTCAATGTCTGGTTTATGCACTTTGTTTTATTACTGGTTTTGGTGTTGGTTTATTAGTGTGTTTTGATGTTCTAAAGGTAGCTGGCCAGCCTGGCAATGCTTTAATATTTTTTTTAGTAATACATCCAAAATAAAGGCTTTTATTTAATTAAGAAAGTTTATTGCCATCACTACCTCACATCATACAATGTGTATTTTGAATAAATAGAAGAGCACAGCAAGCCACAGTAATGCAGACAACATTGATGACACTGAAATCCAAATGGGTCTGTAGACAGCACCAGCGGGATTTCAGTCTGCCAGATGTACATTCAACCACCATTCTGCACCTCCCGAGTGTGTAGCAAAACTTTTTTTACCAGGGCCTCTGAGATCAGGGTATGGTTTCATAAGACAAGGCAAAAGGTCATAGGTAGGGTCCCTAGAATAACAATGGGGACAGTAATTCTGT
The DNA here is from genome assembly GCF_013100865.1 of Trachemys scripta elegans. Classification (NCBI taxonomy): domain Eukaryota; kingdom Metazoa; phylum Chordata; order Testudines; family Emydidae; genus Trachemys; species Trachemys scripta. The sequence continues at coordinate 43,104,431 of NC_048300.1, read as the reverse complement.
TTATGACAATGTCATTGGTGGGAATAGTGTCCAAGCCTGTCTATGAATGTGGAGTTCTGATCAGTAGAAAACCCTGGCATCATGAATTTTTCTGGTGCAGCCCACATTGGCATCCATAAATTGGCCTCTGTGGTCCACACAGGCTTGCATAACAATGGAGTACCCTTTGTGGTATGTGTATACTCACAAGCTTCTCAAGGAAGGCAAACTATGGGCACATGAGGGCCATCAATGGTCCTGGCACAGTTTGGAAACCTCATTCTCTCAAAATGAGAGAATGTTGAGAACCTCATTCTCTCAAGTATCAAAGGGGTAGCCGTATTAGTCTGGATCTGTAAAAGCAGCAAAGAGTCCTGTGGCACCTTATAGACTAACAGACGTATTGGAAATTCACCCATGAAAGCTCATGCTCCAATACGTTTGTTAGTCTATAAGGTGCCACAGGACTCTTTGCTGCTCATTCTCTGTTACTTCAGGGATATTGTTTACGCCCACCACCTTTGGGTAAATCACCTGCCTGACTGCCTCACAAACGTACACGACCACTTTACCCCCAGTTTTACTATTGACTTCAGTGGAGTCAGGATTTCACTCCAGGTGTTTTTTGTTTCTGTTTCCCCTCCCCCCCCCCCCGGGGTGATTTACTGTAATAAACCCAAGTCTGGAAAGGCAGTGTGATTCAGTGGACAGAGCATTGGGCTGTGACTTAGAAGACTGGGATTCAGCTCCGCTACTTACCTGCTGTGTGACTGTATGCAAGTCACTCACCTCTTTGTGCCTCTTTTTTTCTCTTCCCAGCCTCCTTCTGTCTTGTCAGTTTAGACTGTAAACTCTTCTCTTACTGTTTATACAGTGCCTAGCACAACGGGTCTCCAATCTCTTTGAGGCTCTGGTCCTGATTCGGGAAAACACTTAATTGTGAATATAAGTCTCTCCCTTTTCAGCAAAGCACTTAAACACATCCTTAAAATTAAGCATGTGCTTATCTCCTTTGCTGAAAGGAGATTTTCTTTCTGAAATGGGGCCTCTAGATGCTACAGTGATAGAAATAAGAAATAATAATAATAATAATAAGCCTTTCAATCTAAAGGGAAGTTTATGCTATTTAATGGGGACCCCTCCTACTCCTCCAAGACAAGCAAAGCTGGGAGAGGTAGGTAGAAATCTTGGCTATAGTAGGTATTGTCTTTGTTGTTTTCCTTTGAGTTTCTGTGTCTCTGCTCCACTGTGTGTTTTGTCCATTTCCTCTGTATTTGTTTTTCACTCTGCTTATTTTTCAGTCACTTTGTTTTTTTTTCACAGGATTCTTTTTCCTCTCTGCTGCTTTCTGCTCCTTTTCACACAATCTGGAATGGGAAGAAGGCAATTGTGTGTGCAAATAGCTGCCTATGTAATCGCCCAATTTGTGCATGCAAATGTAGGTTTACAAGGTACAAATGGATGTATGTGTACATTTTATGACACAGTTTTGAAAATTTGCTCCCAAATAGGAATAGTTCCAACCCACCTTGGAAATGCAGCCACCTCCAAGAGCAAAAGCAGCTCTTTGCCCCAGCAACAATATTCCAGAGTATTTTTAGGAATGACTTACCTAACTGAAAGTATTAGGAATGTAGAATGTAGCACTGAAAATAGCATGCTAAGTGCGACCTAGTATTTATCTTGGGTGTCTGAATAATCCTTTGATACAAAGGAGAGCTGTATTCTTCCCAGTTGTTTGCTTGGAAGCATTTTTCTAGCAGCGAAACTAAAAAAAACTAGGTTTAATTATTAGCTCTATTGCCAGCACACTGAGTTCAGCAGGCTGCTCATGTCCTCCAGAGATAATGATGCTCGGCCACACCCAAAGGCTTACATACAAAGATGTTCATTACAATGGAAAGATGTGGGCAGACATTTCTCTTTAAAGGGCTGTGTCTAACTGAGATAAACCCATGTTTGGGAGTGGGGTTAGGGGGACCTTTGCAAACCCAACTTTGGGAACTGCTGCAGCTTGTTGTAACCCTCTTGCTGGGAGGAGCAGTATTAATGCTCTCAGTATCCAAGCAGTCCCAGAGAGGAAGGATCTCTGCCCTTTTTATTTATTGGGCTTTCTGGGTGGAGCACCGAATGTGAAACATGAAACTGGTCCGCATCCAAGCATAGGTTTAAATTAGGACATGTCAGTAAGTGGATTTCTACTCTGAGTCTAAAACACCACAACAGACTGTGCTTTGTTTATCATTAGGAATCTAAGGACGGAATAGGGCTAGATCCTCGTGGTGGAGAATCTGTATGGGGATTTTTCATTGGGCACCATTTCTAATCCCCTTCTATCTGGCTGGTTTGGTGTTTGTGACTCTGGTTGCTGGAAGGCTGTGATAAGGTTGGTAAGCATACAGACACATTTCTTATAATTATTATTTGTATTACTGTAGTCATGGATGAGGACCCAACTGGGCTAGGTGTTATACAAACACAACAAAAAGTCAGTCTCTGCCCTAAAGCGCTTACAATCTAAGACAAGAGACAACAGCTGGGGAATGCAAGGAAACAATGAGACATACTGGTCATCATGATAGGCAGTGGTCTGTACAGTACACACCAGCAGACTAACGTCTAGCCCCATCTGATGGTTAGAGGGCATGTATGTTACTAGGACAAGATGCTGTGTTGTGGCTGACAAATAAAGACCTGAAGAAAAACTCTGTGTAAGCTTGAAAGCTTGTCTCTTTCACCAACAGAAGTTGGGTCAATAAAAGTTATTACCTCACCCACCTTGTTTCTCAAATAAAGACCTCACTCCTCATTCTTCACCATCACCAGTGCATACAAAGATGATCATGCTGACACAGACTGAATCGGTTATGATATATGTGTGTGTGATGGGGTATTCACCACACTCTAGCCTGGAAAAGGGAATTACTGATGCTGAGAAGGGGTTTAATTAAGCAGATAGGCCACACCTGAGGAGAATTAGGTGGCCTAAGTAACCCCTGGTTGATGATCGAGCCCAGCTGAGAAGGAGCAGGTAGGGCTAATATAAAGCCAGCAAGAGAGCTGTAGTCACTCTCTGGGTATTACCGAGGGAAAAGAGAAAACTGGAGAGGAGAAACTGGGGACTCCAGGCCCTGAAGGAAGGGTTTTCCCAGAAAGCTGGTGGTGTAAAAGCCTGAGAGGCAGAGTAGGAAAAGACTCAGGGAAATAGCAGCAAGGTGGGATGTTGCAGGCCTTGGCCACTAATTAGAGAGTCCTTGAGCTGGAACCTAGAATAGAGAGTGGGCCTGGGTTCCCCTGCCAGCCTCTGGGGAAGTGGCACAGTCAGGGCAGTGGATTTGAAAACCTCCTAGGACAATTCTTCCTGTGGGACTTTGATAACCCGAAAGGGGGAAAACACAGTGTGACCTAGCTGAAGGACCAAGTCATGAAGACTGAGCACACCAAGAGCAAGAGAGGCTGTGGTGAAAGCAAATGATGGAAGGGGGCATGAGACCCGGACAGAGCTAATCCCCTGAGCAGACAAGAGGAAGCACCCTTGCAGTAAGTAATGGATCCCTGTACAGTGTGGTTAAATAAAAGGGTCAGAAGGGAAAATATGGATATGAGGCCATCATGAATCAGCTCATTAAGCAGAACCTAACCATTTCCTATAGCAGACAGTCTATAGCATCACGTAACAACTTTGCAGGACTGTCCACATTAACAGTTTAGACCCAATACCAGGATAACACTACACGTAATTACAGTGTGACAAGTGTCTATTAAAAAAGAATGAAAAAACACAGCAACAGCTATAACCCATTCCTAATTATCCTGCATCTCTTAATAAAGTAGAATTGAGTAAGGGTTTAGTAACATCCAACATTTCATGCCTTTGACTCCATTAATAACACATCCTAGAGGACAATTCACTGACAGTTGCCACATATCCCCAAATGTAGCACTAAGTTGTCATACGTTTGGGTTCCCTCACACAAATGAATATGACAAAAGTGGTTCACAGGATCCTGACCCATTTCATTGTCATGTGGATGCAGAGTCACTTAGTGATGCAGAGTCACTTTCAACTATGTTTCTGGGTGCCTACATGCTGGAATTGGAGACTCCAGATGTTCTGAATATCATGTGGGATGGATCACATATTTCACAAGCTGCCACCCTGATCACATGGAGTCTTGGTGGACAAGTCCTTCCAGGGGTGGCTACGATCAACTCCATATTCTTGATGTCTTGTCATCTTAACAGTGGCAGTGCTGTTGCACAGATGGCTTCACTCAGGTGCATCTGCAGAGGCTGTTGAGCAGTAATTAATCCATGTGTAGGGTGGACGATCTTTTCTGCAACACGTAGTCTGTGTTTTCACAAATGGTGAAATAGGAGAGTCTATAGTGGTGCTGTGATGTGCTTAAAATGCCCCTTTTGGGGAATCCTTTTGAGCTAAAGCAGATGTGGTGTTCCAGGTTCAGAAATCCCTTCTGGGTGTACAGATGCCTGTGGAAGAGCTAGATTTTCACATTGCAACCCAAGCAAACAGATTTATCTGCTTCTTATCTCAGATCCACCATGCAGACCTCATGGATGTATATGGTTTACTATTTAACTAAGCTAGATATAAATAAGGAAAATACAAGTTGTCCTCCCAGGTACGTGCCACTCACAATCACCATTTTACCATATGAATGACTTCATGAACTGTATAGAATAACAGCATGAGATGTTTGGACCAAGAGTTTTAAAACTGGGTGCCTAAAGTTAGGCTTCTAAATCCTCATTTAGGTGCCTAAATAAATGGCCTGATTTTCAAAAGGGTAGAGCATCCAGCAGTTCCCATTCATTGCCATTTATTTAGGCAACTACATTTGGATTTAGGGGCCTAACTTTGTCACACACTTAGGGTCTGTTTCCCCATTGCATGTGTTTAATTACTTTTAAATTAAAAATGATGTCTTTTCAAATGACCGATGTGCACACTCATCATTTCCCCACAGCATTCATTTTTATAAGTGTCATAGTGGGTATTCACCCACGAAAGCTCATGCTCCAATACGTCTGTTAGTCTATAAGGTGCCACAGGACACTTTGCTGCTTTCACAGATCCAGACTAACACGGCTACCCCTCTGATAGTATCTTATGTGTATCAAGCACCTTGCCTTCTGATGGATTTCTTCACAAACCCTATAAAATACATCACTGAAATTCAGCTGCATATTGAAATAATTGCCCCAGGCTCCTTAAGACATGAATTCTCAATCTGGGGGGTTGCGATTCTCAGGATGGTTATAAACAAGGGTCAGAGGGTCATGGCCACCCTTATCCTTTCCTTGTTGCTAACTGGAAGGGGGCTCACGGGGGAGTCTTGGTATGGAAAAGCGGGTCCTAGTGTAGGAAAAGTTGAGAACTACTCCAATGAAAGATTGGGGGGGAGGGCAAGGGAGGCCCCTGCTCCAAACACACAACACAAGAATGAGAGGAAAGCCCTGCTTTTACAAAACACCATGGGATAGTTAATGACAGTTCAGAGCAGACAGGACCTTCGTCCACAATTTTCAAACTCGAGTGCCTAAGTTTAGCAGCTAAATATGTGGCTTGACTTTTCAATAGTGCTGGGCATTTGCAACTGCCATTTGTTTCAATGAGTGCTCAGAACCTCTGAAATTCAGGCTATGGGCCTAAATATGGATTCAGGTGCCTAGCTCTAAGAGCCAAAGTTTGAATATATTGGCCCTAGTTTTTAAGGTCTCTTCTGAAAGACACTTACCGTGCAAATGTCTCTGCACTTACTTTACCTACTGTGCATCAGAGAATGATGAGCTGAACTTGCTGGGATCTGAACCTATGGTTCTAGGGAACATAAGCATACCTAGGAAGCTACTTAGATCAGTAAGCCCCTCCTATTTATGATAGAGCGATATCTCCTAGGTTCTTTCTAAAGATAATCAATATGTAGTCTCAGCAAGAATTATGATTTGACAATGTGATTTATTAAAAATATCACATAAAGGACTATTAAGTTCAGCAATAAGATACAAGTATTCCCCACCAATCATTTGAAAGATAGTTTTTCCTTCCATGGATTCAATATTTATAGACTTTCCCCCCCTCCCTGTTGAATCATTATTACTTGTCTTTCCAGCAGAGAACAGATGATAGTCTGGAAATGTGGATGACATTCAAAGTAATTTTTTCTAAAAGGTGATTAATACAGTGGTGAATATTTTTCAGTTTAGAATCTAATTCAGAATGGATGAGAGCTAAAATAGCTACAGAAAAAAGTGTTCGCTCAAATAATTTTGGAATGATTCTGAACTTCATAGCTGATGGGAGCAATAGTTTTGCCTGTTTACATGTGAATTTGGAGAAAATGTCTGTTTGGAACTTAGATCAAATGGTAATTAAAGCAGCCAGGAAATCCGTTGGAAGTTCAAAGGAAAGTACACATTCAATGAAGATGGTCATAGATTGGGTCTGTATTTAATTATGGCAGATGGTCTGGAGGTGTTGCCGACTGTCACATGCAACTTAATCAAACGAATAGATTGCTAGCAGCAACACAAACTGGTTAAATCTAATCAAGAAGGGAAGGCTCAAAAGCTGGTAGAAATGGGTCATTTCCCCCTGCCTTGCAAGGGTTAGGTTAAAAAAATAATGGGTGAAATCCTGTCCCCATTCAAGTCAACGAGAGTTTTGCCACTGATTTGAATGGGGACAGAATTTCACCCAGTGTCTTCTTGGAAGAAGAAATCTCTTTGCTTTCCAGAGTGATAAGATGCTCTTCATGTCTTATAGGCTGATAACAGCAATATTGTTTCACCTTAAAACCACAGTTCAAGAAATCACTTAAGCATATGTTTAGTCTATCCCTATTCAAGAAAGAACTTACATAGCTTTACGCACATACTTAAGCACTTTCTTGAACAGGGATGCTTTTGTGAATTAGAGGCTCCGGTTGAACTGTAATAGGGCTATATATGTAGCTGATTTACTTTTCATTTGTATTGTTTTCCATCACAATACACAAACTTGTTTGCGTAGACAACTGTAGAGTAAATGCTGTTGTTATTGCTGATTGGGTGTAATCTGAAGGTACATTTTAAGGACAGCTAACTGACAGAGACATTGCCTACTACAATCACAATCTAAAATAAACACAGTCTCTGTAGGCTTCAGAGCCTACAGTCTCTGAACTGGAACAGACTGACAGAGTCATGTTCACCAAACAGAGTCCAAAAAGTCTCTCTTAGAAGCAAAGACAGCTCTGGTGACTCTACAGAACGGGAACAAGTTAAGTGTCCATAGAAGTCAGAGTGCACTGTGAGGGCCAGTGTTGACAGAGCATAGAAGAATGGATGATTATGAGAAGGAGCTCTGGGATTATCTGTCTGTTATTATAGCATCTGAGTACATCCCAAAGTCCCCGGGGGGAAATACTGGCCTCACTGAAGTCAGTGGGGAATTTTGCCATTGACTTCAGTGAGGCCAGGATTTTGCCACAAATGTCTGATTACTGCATAAAACACAACTTAATGTAAGTAAGCTTTTTAAGGAAAAAAAAAAAAAGAGAGGCGGGGGTAACTTCAGCAATCTAATTGCAAACTACAAACCACAAGAGGAATTTTGTGTGTGACTGCTCTAGAGGTTTATGGATAAAGTTTCACCTTCAGAGTCCTGACTGCTCTAGAGGTATGGTACTCAAGGAATTAATTCAAGTAGGGACAAAATGATCGCCTATAAGCATACCGGCATATGGCTTAAATCTGTGCGTTCTTACTTAGCTTGCATTTTATGAAACAGTCCCATGGATTTGTCCAATGACCTACAAATCCCCAAATTAGGGTCTGCTCCTATTGACATTAATGAGAATTTGGAGTCATGTTACAATAGAAATGTGTGGGAATGGCAGTTTATGGCAACCTAGTTTATGGGAATGACACTGGGGTATGGTCAAGGAGATGCAATATTGTGAGGACAGGAGGAAGTGGCAGCACACTGAGCATGATAGATACAGTCACCTGGCATCTTTGAGTAGGGTAGGATCTTCCTTAGTTGAGACATTTGAGATCATGTAACTTGGGGGCGGGCAGGTGGGGGGGGAGTGAGAGGGGGAGACCAAACCAAACCAATCAGGCCTTCTTTACACTTCAGAAAGGAGCGAAGAAATGGCTTAAGTCATAGGATCATAATGTTTAAGACCAGAAGGGACGACCAGATCATCTAGTCTGACCTGCTGTTTATCACAAGCCAATAAATGCTACCCAGCCACCTACATACCAAGCCCAGCAACCAGAATTAGACTAGCTCTCAGGAGACTACGCTTTTGTGTGCCACAGGCAGAGGAAAGCTAAGGTACACCAATGTCCAAGGCCCCTGTAACGGCAGGGAATTAAGTGAGATATCATCAGAAAGCTGCCCCCACACTTCCTTCCAAATCACCTTTAAGAACTCAGCTGAAATAACCCTGGTTCTTTTAGCATTTTTTTTTCTAGTGGGGGCCCAAGTCTCGGAAGTAAAATATAATAAGGGCTTAGCGATCATAAACAACTATTGTGGTTTAAGTTGTATTGGCTAAACGGATATTACTGTATTGATACACTTTATATGACTGAGGCAAGATTCTGAGCCCAGTACTTTTAATCATCAATGAAATCCTACAGTGAGAGAGATGGTGAAAACAACTAACATCCTTGTCAATAATAGCAGTTGTAATGCAATAAATGACAGAGTTTATAGTCCTGGGTCTCCAAAATGCCTCCTGTTCTACAAGTAAAATTCCACTGGATAACACAGAGTTCTTATAAAATTAAGACCCTCTCTACCTGTGGGACAGGAGGGAGTTTAAAGAGTGAAAGCCATATTACCTATTTTGTCCCCAGTTTCCAGGTTATGAATAATGCTTGCTTATTAACTCATACTTTGATATAGAGGATGGTGGTGGTAGTGGGGACATTGGAAATGCTCCATGTCAGTATAATTGGTCACCACCTTCCTGCTTATGTATAATGTATCATTAAATCATATTTTAATAGAGGGAGTGGGATGTTTGGAAAAACATTTCAGCAATCTAATTATCAGCTCTATTATAATGCCTCTTTATGAAATTCATTAAAGCATTCCATGCAGTTTTCTTCAGCAGAACAATTAAAAAATAAACAAAAAAAGACCTAGATTTTTACATATAAACAGACGCACACAAAATGAGTTTCAGGAAACTGTATATAGGTTAGCATAACTGGCCTTGTACTGCCTGGGCAGTCTGAGTAATATGAGGAAGATGATCTAGCAGGAGGGAGGGTGAGGGCATACGAGATGGCATGTAGAATCAGATTAATCTGGATGATGATTATAAGGGAGTTACTAGACTATGAAGTGCTTGGCTGAGGCTGGTAGAAACAAATGTTAAATTGCTGGGCCCGGCTATGCTGCTTGGTTATTTCACAGGAGTAGGAAGAACCCTCCTCAGTAATCTTATAAATGCACTGGGCCTAGTTTTCCATCTCAATCTGTCTGAAACATGTTGTATGCTCATGTATCACAATGGCTTTGATATTTCTACCTGTAGACTCAGTCTCCTGTCCTCCTATTGTATTCTCTTCCCATGTTCTTTTGGTATTTTCTCTGTTCCAGCTATCTTTGCTGCCTCTGCTTATATTCATCTGAATTAGTTGCAGCTACAGTTCCCTCCATCTTCACCTCACACTATAGCTCCTTCAGGTATATTTCATTCCTTCACATTTATTTTTTTGGTTGCTATCCAGAGTTTGTTCTCTTTTGGCCTCTGAGAACACCAGAGTTGAGGCAGGGAAATCATCTCTGGAGCTCATCCAGACCTTTCTCATTCATTGTGAAATTCATCTCAGTACTGATGGCCCAAGTGAGATTTCATGTAAATCCAATCTAGAGCTGGTAAAAAAAAAAATATGGAAAATTATTTAATGAAAAAAAATTGAAATGTCAAAGTTGGCTTGAAATGGTTTCCATTATATACAGGGTTTACAGTTTGGTTCGAAGGCTCTAAGCACCCCCATTATACAAATTGTTCCAGCACCTTTGACTGAACATCATAAAATGAATGTCTAGTGTAGTAATGGTGATTGAGGTTATTTTACTCTTTTAATTATTTATTATGGTACATGGTAACTTCCTCAAGTTTGGAAAAGTTACAGAATGGCAAAAGGAAAAGAGAAAAAAGGAGCATGAAAAAGTAAAAATACCCCCTTTCTTTCCCCCAGAGAGAACTAAACATTGACACTTCAAAATTCAGAATTCAAAAACTTCAAAATTTGAAATTCCAAAAATTTTGGTTTCAACAAAAAATGACAAATTTGGAAAAACTTAACCCTTTTGTGAAAATGTTTGGTTAAAAGGCTATTTTTCATCAAATAAGTCTAAAATGAATTTTTTTTTACCAGCTGTAATCTAAACTGCTATGGAAGGAGCATGGCAGTATTAATGGCATACAAGGAACAGATGCTTTGGCTCATAACTTGGTTGCAGAGCTGAAGATGACCAAAAGATTTGTCTCACAGATAGTGGGGGATTAGAAAAAAGATTACATCTAGAATCAATTTTTATCTGGATTAAGTATCTGTCCCAGTCGCAATCCCCCTTCCCCACAAGTTTCATTACACTGATTAGATTTGTATTGGCTGGGCCACTGATCCTATGTAGGACTTGGTGCAATAAATAGATGCAACTTTTCTTTTTTCAGTGTGTGCATAGTTGTCCAGCCAAGCGATGGCATCTTCAGTTCTTCTAGGCCACCGCTGAACCTAGTCAGCAGGCATTCATTGACAATGTGCGTCATCATCTGTGTTGCCCCGCAGCGGCACAAAGGGCTTAATATTTATGTCTCCTATTAAAACTTCTTAAATGCCATAGAATTTGGCCACCAGTTCAGGGCATTCTCCAATATGGGGTGAGCTAATGGAAGTGGAGTTCTGCCCTGACAATGGAATATACACTCTATAACAATAATAATGATTATGCCCAGAAACTGATTTTTCAGGGTGGTGAGATAACTGGACTACAGAGGTGGTAGGGTGGTGGTGAGGAAGGACCGAAGATTCACAACATTAATGTAATTTTCTGGGGAAATTCTTGTTCACTCATGCCTCTCTGAGTAAAGGTCAGTCCGGTTAAACCTCCTCTAGACCACTGGTGCTCAACCAGGGGTCCGGGGCCTCTTGGGGGGCCGTGAGCAGGTTTTGGTGGATCCACCAAAATAAACTGGGCTTCAGCCCAGGTGACAGGGCCTTGGGCTTCAGCCCGGATGGGACTTGGGGAGGAAGTGCCACTTCCACCCCGACTCACCGCATTGGGCCACCCAGCCTGTCCGGGTTGGGGAGGGGGCTCAACCAAAAACTGCAGAGTCACTGCAGAAGAGAGATCTCCCCCTGCCATTAGAAGGGGTTGCCACACAGCCACTGACTCCATGAGCAGGCAGCACCTAGCCAAGGAGGTACCCCACTGCTCTGCCCTGCATCATCAGCACTTCAGGGAGCAGGGCCAAATGGGAGGCAGAAATCTGGAGGGGGGGGGGCATTTGTCCTCACATGCCCCCCATGTCACCTCTGATTGGGGTCTGCAGGTTTGTCTATTTAAGTTTAGGGGCCCTGAGTAAAAATAGGTAGATAACCACTGCTCTGGACAACAGAAAAACAGGAATAGCTATTATGTTTAGAGAGATAAACATAACATTAATGGTTATTTTGTAGCTATAGGAATGGTCACATAGCAACAGTGGCAATAAGTGATGTCTTCCACCTCCAACTTGCCAGGAAACCACGTTTCATTTCATGTATCTAGGACTGAAAAGTTGGAGACAACATTGGCTCCTACTTTGCTTCCAATGTCAATTCAAAGCATTGGTCTCAGTTATGAAGGCTGTGAATGGGTTAAACTCTGGCTATATCAGAGACTATTTCTTCATTTATGATCCACCCAAAAAGCTGAAGTCCTTCAGGGTAATGCAGCAAAACATGACCAGGGTGAATCTATAGAGTGCCAGAGATTTTCTGCTAATGACCCTTGTCTATGGAGTGAATTACCAGAGGAGATAGGGCTTAACTTAAAACTCAGTCATTTCTTAAATTTTGCACATCACTAAATCACCACCATAATTGGTTCCCTTGTGTGCAGTCTTAGTAGAGGCAAAGGGAAACTGTCCATTCATTTCAAGAAATGTTCCCTCCAAAACATTTTATATCCCATATTTTCCAGGATCCTCCCTATGTCATTAGTGTGATTCTATTTCCTCTCCTTGTGGTGCTAGGATGTTTGCAGCAAGACGAGGGGGACAGGAAAGATTGTGATGTAATGTTTTGATGCAATGCGATAACTCTTTCAGCCTGTGTGACTGAATGCTACTGGCACGGCCAAGAATCCAGTGGAGTTTGTCCAGTCCCAAGCCATGTCCAATTACTATTTTCATCATAACTGCGGCATCCAGAACAGGCAGCCACTGAGGGTTCAGTCTTATGGTTGAGCTGAGGTCATGGGAGGAAGAGAAACTTTGCCTGTGGAAAGAAGGTAGACACAGGGTGATATTATTTTCCTCATTGCTGCTACGAAGTGGTGAGCAGACTGGTTTGGGGGATACCCCATTAACAAGGGAATGGATGGAATGTTGGAATCAGAAAATTTCAGGGCAGTTGGGGGCTTGGCAATTGGGAATGATAGTTGGGGGGAATGACTGTTGGATTGGCTATTGGGAATAACACTGGAAGTTGGCTGTCGGATCTGGCAGGTGGAAGACTGGCTACTGGATTTGGTAGTTGAGGGAATGGCCATTGGAACCAACAGTTTGAGGGTTGGTTGTTGGCACAGGTTGGCTGAGGAGAGCCACTCTCATGATGAGGTCCTTCTGGTGGAACAGAAGAGCTGCTGATGGTTGAAGTAATAAGAAGTAGCATGTCCCAGTGTCTTATGACACTATATTCTATGACCGTGTCTCTCTCATATCCTGGGACCAGCACAGCTGACTACAACAACACTGCAAACCAGTGTCTTATAAGTGTGATGAGTTTTAAGAAAAAGAAATATTTCAAAATAGTTAATGGTCACAGGAGAGGGAGAAAATAAGATATTTATAGAACAGGGAAAGGATTATGGGACCGACTTATGATGATTAGGGAACAAGAGACACATTTCTGTGGCACTTCATCTTCAGCCTTCCCCAGTGCAGCTCTAGTTAAGTCTCAAACATACAGGCGAGTCTCATCTTATGCGTGGGTTCCGTTCCGCAGTTAGCGAGTAAAGCAAAAACCGCGTATAGTCAAAATTACATTGAGTTGAATGGCAGGCAAAATCGCCCACACTACAGGTACAGTATTAAAATTGTTATTTTTTTTGTTTTGTTTTTGCCGACTGCGTAAAGCTGAAATTGCACATGTTTGCACGTAAGATGCGACAGACCTGTACATACCCCAGCAACCTCTGTATCCAGACATCCAGTCGTTGTCCATGAGAACCTCAAATGAGGAAAGGATACATAATGGTAACTGTGGGATAGTGAGAGTGAAAAATCTTTAGCTACAATCAAGACAAACACTTTGCAATCTATGTACGAGGAAAGCATGGAGTGTTTTTCATTATTTTGAACTTGTTTATAATTCACAGTTTTTTTTTACTCATTGTAGAAACATTTGATTTAACAAATGTCTGGTTAAGAATCCGTTATTGATTTAGGATATAGTGATCAGTATGGATAACTTCTATTCCAGGTCTGCCCAGCTGAAGGTCAGTAAAGCCAAAACTTCATGTTTCCCTGCTTTCCTCTCCCATTCCTAACTTTGATGCTTACTGTGGGCAGGTGGGATTGGTTCACATAACCATTATCCCAGCATGACCTATTAGTAACTCCAGTGCTTTACACAGCAGCACTGCATCATTTTGAAAGTTAATTGTAGAGCTGAAAAAACACGAAGGAGCATGGTTCTCTGATGAGTAATGATTATCCTGAAACTAAACAAGCTGCTATGTTTCTGGTGTTATTTCCTCAGCTTGGCCTGAGCCACTGGTGTCAGTATCCCATTGAAGCATGTGTTACTTTTGTAGTCTTGTGGGAGATGTAAGGGCCCCTCAGTCTGCTGTTTGCGGTGCAGCTCTGCATGGGTGCTGACCCCAGTTAGAGGGTTAGGAGATGGAGGGGACTCCGTGGGAGCAGGACTCACTTTACTGGGTTCAGAGGAGCCGAAGATGGGCGTTTAGACAGCTGTGTTCTTGCTCCTAAGGGTGCAGGCCCCCTCTGCGGCGCCCGTAGGTCCCAGTTACAAGAGGTAGCGGGCGGGCGTGTGCCCTAGAGGTGCTCGGCCCGGGGGTGAGGTTTGTGGGGGTGCCCAGTCCCGGGGCGGGCGGGGAGCCGCAGACACATGATGGGGGGGGGCTCACTTCGAAGCCCGAGGCCTCTGGGTGGGGGGTGCCCTTTGCCCACCCCCATGGCGCTGCTCTCCTGGGGGGCATTTCCGGGCTCTCAGGGACCCGCCCCCCACTCGTGGGCTGGGGCCCGGCCGGCTCCAGTGCCGCGGGGCTGCGTGCGGGGAGCGGGCCGGTCACCGCTCGGGAGCGGCGGCTCCGTGCAGACGCTCCCTGGGTGGGGCGGGTTTCCAGCCCGGCAGCGGCGCCGGGCCGGCAGCGAGCAGCCACCCTCGCCCTCGGGCCCGGCCGGGCCGTGTGGAGAGCGGGAGCGGCAGGAGGAGACTCGCCCCACATAACCCCGTTTTGCACCAGTCCCGCAAACAGCCTCTCGGAGAGGGCGGGGCTAAGGGGACACCGCCGGAGCGACAGGGAGAAGCGTCCAATCGGCTTCCTCCCCCCGCCTCATTGGCCTCCTCCCCGCTTCTGGTGGCGGCCGGAGCCTATGGGCGCCGCGCCGGGGCGCGGCCATGCGCTTGACGTGATGGCCGCGGACCAATAGGGGAGAAGATGTGAGGCAGCCCCGGCCCCCCCACTGCTGGGGCCGCAGCCAATAAGACGCGCCGGGGTTCCGTGTGGAAAGAATAGGGGGCTCGGGTGCAAAGTTTCGTTTCAAACCGTCTGCAAAGAGCGGCTGAGGCGGGGGAGCTGAGAGCGACGGGCCGCCGCAGCGGAGTGACCGCGCCCGTCCCGCGCCCCGCTCAGCCCGGCTCGCGCTGCTGACCCCCCCCGTCCGCTTTTCATTCGCGGCAGTTGTTGTCCCGCCAGGTGAGTGCGGAGCTCGCAGCCGCCCCGTCCCCGCGCTGCGCCCCGCAGCCCGTAGCGCCGAGTCCCGGTCATCCCCCGTCAGGGCGGCCAGCCTCCCCTCCCCGCTGGGCGCCGCTCCCCGCCGGGGCGGAACGCGAGGATGGCGGACAACGGGGCGGGCGAGCCCCGGCAGCCCCGCTACCGCCGGGTGCGGCTGATGTGCATGCTGGCGCTCACCTTCCTCTTCTTCGTGGTGGAGGTGGTGGTGAGCCGGGTCACCGCCTCGCTGGCCATGCTCTCGGACTCCTTCCACATGCTGTCCGACGTCATGGCCCTGGTGGTGGCCCTGGTGGCCGTGCGCTTCGCCCAGCGCACCCGCGCCACCCACAAGAACACCTTCGGCTGGGTGCGGGCCGAGGTGATGGGCGCCTTGGTCAACGCGGTCTTCCTCACCGCCCTCTGCTTCACCATCCTGCTGGAGGCCATCGAGCGCTTCACCGAGCCCCACGAGATCCAGCAGCCGGTCGTGGTGATTGGCGTGGGAGCTGCGGGGCTCCTCGTCAACCTGCTGGGGCTCTGCCTCTTCCACCAGCACGGAGGTGGGGGGCACGGGCACTCGCACGGCGGGAGCCAGCACCACCGCAGCGGCAGCCGCACCAAATTGGAGCGGTCTTCGGGGGACGGTGATGCTGTGCTGCGCAAGGAGGAGACCAACACGCTGGTGGAGAATTGCAGCAGCACCAATGGAGTCAACCAGGAGAAGCTAGGTAAGCAGTACTGCCCCCGGTAGGATCCCTCCCTTAGCCTGAGGTCTGAAGGGGGAAAATCTCTTCTAGCAAATTTAGGAAGGAGAGGGGCTGGTAGACACGCCTGTATCAGATTGGGAGATGGGTAGGGGAGAGGTCCACTTCCTCTTTCTCAGAGGAGATGAAGTAGGACAAAGTAAGGGAGATATGACTTTGTCAAGTACCGTGGTAGAGGGGTAATGACATCCTGTACTACACAGTGGATTTTGGAGGCCACCTGCATGCTGGTGGAAGAAAAGTAAGAGACTCCCTCATTAGGTAGTAGTTTATGTAGTAGTATCTTGGTGACAGTTGCTGTTCCTATATTAGTGAGTCAAAGGATCCACAGGTACTCAGTACACTCATACACCCTTCTTCTCAGACAACTTCCTTTCTGCATTTTGCCCTTGTTTGGCAATCCAGCAGACTTCGGTGTGGGTTGGGGGGAAATGCATCTCTACCAGACACCTGTCAGGTAAACTTTACATATTCTTGTTCTCTAAGTGTTTAGTGTAACATAAACTCAATCCACTAATCATTGTGTAGTTGGGCTGTATGTTGGTTTTTAAAAGATTTGCTTTATGACAATATAGGAAGCTTGCTCTAGTACCTTAAGCATTAACTTGACCACTTAATAAGCCTTAGTGTTATTTCACTTCCTAGGTAAGTATCCTAGTTTCAACATATAGTAACCCACTGAGTTAGAGCGACAAGGTTGGTAAGGTAATATCTTTTTATTGGGCCAACTTCTGTTGGTTTGAGAGACAAGCTTACACAGAGGTATTCAGTTTCCCAGACCTGAAGTACAGCTCTGTCTAAGCTCGAAAGCTTGTCTCTCTGACCGTCGGAAGTTGGTCCAATAAAGATATTACCTCACCCACCTCATCTCCGTAAAATCCTTAGGCAGTTACAGTTAAGTATATCTGTGACAGAACCTCATTAGAATATTGTAGTTTGTAAAGTTGAAATGCTTGGAAATCAGAAAATGCAGAGTTATTTTTCCATGAAAAATACTAATTCTTTCTTGTCATACCTGAACACCATATACCTCAGAAATTTGTAGTATCCACTATATGCCTGTTATACTGTCATAGGTCTCTTCTACACTAGAAAACATTATATAAATAGTGGGGTTAAGCATGACCACCTGATAAACTTAAAATATGATAGCCCTTGTCTATGCTGAGTACTAACATATGTCTCACATTGTGTTAGTTAACATGTGTTTTAACACTGTCATATCCTAGTGCAGACAAGCACTAACAATCTATATTCTACAAAAACAACAAAGAGTCTGGTGGCACCTTAAAGACTAACAGATTTATTTGGGCATAAGCTTTCGTGAGTAAAAACCTCATCCAATATTTGCATCCGAAGAAGTGAGGTTTTTACTCACGAAAGCTTATGCCCAAATAAATCTGTTAATCTATATTCTAATGTCCTAACCAATTACCTTCTATGTATGAGCCATCTGTCTATCTCTTCATCTAGTTCTTCTATGGCCCCCATTTTCTGAGTACCTTCCAAAATTATAAAAATGTGCATATGGGTTTATTTCTCTCCCTTCTGATCAGCAGTGACCACTAGACTTTCATAGTTATTGTGGAAGTGGTAGACTGGCTAGCTTGCTTTTTGCGCATTTTGCTCTGAAAGTAGTGAAGTTTCTAGTCACTTCACTCAGTTGAACCTCTTTGAATAAACTACAACATTTTTTCTCTTACCTGGCCCTTCCTTATCCTACTGTAGAAAGCACAACAGTTTCACAGCTTACTTTGTACAGATAATCAATAAACTCTTCTCTATCCACTATTCTGCTATAAGCTACAAGGACACAAATTGAATTGCTGGGCTATAACTGTAGGTGAATTGTGCAGTGGTAGAGGATTTAAAAAACAAAAACCTAAGTGAAGTAACTTTGCTACAATATTCACTGTAGTAATGTGGTTTCTAAACTTATTGTGAGTTCATACTATGATACAGTAAAATGTTTATAGTATCTGATATTGTGATGTAGCATGTCACTGTTTCACGGTTTTCTTTGCAGGTGATGGCAAGGCAGAACTACAAGCAAATGGGAGCATTGGTCCTAACTCTCTGGACATTGAGGTTGAAGAAGACTCCAGTGGACAGCTTAACATGCGTGGAGTTTTTCTGCATGTGCTTGGAGATGCCTTGGGTTCAGTGATTGTGGTGGTGAATGCCTCGGTCTTTTACTTTTATTGGAACCCATGCCCCAAAGATGGGCCCTGTTTAAATCCATGTGTCAATAGCCATTGCATAGAAAATGCTACTGTAGCCCCACTGCTTGACAGTGCTGCTCTACCCATACAAGAGGGTATTCATGTAGCTGGTCCCTGCTGGGTGCTGTATTTAGATCCCGCTCTTTGTCTGATAATGGTTTGTATACTCCTTTACACAACTTATCCATTACTTAAGGAATCTGCCCTTATCCTTTTGCAAACTGTTCCCAAACAAATTGATATTTATTCTTTGAACTTGAAACTACGTAAACTTGAAGGAGTTGAAGCAGTCCATGAACTACATGTTTGGCAGCTGGCAGGCAGCAGGATCATTGGTACTGCTCACATAAAATGTCATGACCCTGCATCATACATGAAAGTGGCAAAGCACATTAAAGAGATTTTTCATGATGAAGGGATCCATGCCACTACAATTCAGCCTGAGTTTTCCAGTGTAGGCTCTGAATCGGGGGTTGGCAAATGTGCGTTTCCCTGCAGAACTCAGTGTGCTCTGAAGCAGTGTTGTGGGACAGCAGAAGGCAGTACTGAAAAGAAGACAAAGACCTCTTCAATTGCTATTTCATGCTCAGAAATAATCATTGACTCTCCACACCACAAAGCTAGGAGGACTAAATCGGAAAGTATACCTGCTGTTAGGCTAGAGGCAGACGATGACCCAGACACACAATTTGAATCATCTTTGTAATCTCCAGGGTTGTGCTGTTTGAGTTTTGATGGCTTCAACTACAGCTTTATTGCGAGAAGAAGGGACTGATATTTGAGATGCAAGTTTGTCAAGCAATGTAATTGCAAGTCCCTGTTCTTGTCACATTTCTAAATCTAGAATGCTTGTTTTAAAGAACATAATAGCATTGTCATGATACAATGTGTTCGTGTTGACTTTGTAATGAGTGGCACCGAAAAAGTGCCAATGCTGTAAACAAAATTTTGGAAAACTAGTTTCAACACGTCAGCAGGAAGACTTTTGTTGTACTTCAAATTAAAATATTTTCTCCCCTGAAAAGCTACTTGAGGAATAAGTAAATCGGAACTCAGTTTGTGTTTGACTTTTCATTGGGGCTACTCTTTCCCTTAATATTTGATTTGTAGATATTTTAATATATTGTTTGTAACCCACATGAAAGCCAAAGTTCATAGAATGTTTTTATTGATATAACAACATCAAACTAGAAACCACTTTGTCAGTTTCACACATTTTCCATAAACTTATACAGTGAACTATTGTGAGTGGGGTTATTTTGTGTGTGTGTGTGTGTGTGTGTGTGGATTTATTGCATAGCATAAATAGTAGCATATTTTAAAGGAAATGTATCACGTGATTGATAGAAAACTGTCCAATTTTTTTCCCCAGTGGGGCTATGGGGTAATTTAAAATTGGCTGTAAAAATCAGTTGTGAAAGTTATGTTCTCTTAAAATGTAAGTTCAACCTGCTGTATACTCCTCTGGTCAGACTGAGAGATGAAGTGACTGATAAAGTAATTAATTGTTGGCTAATTCATAAAATATGCATTGTGTTCTTCCTTCTTCACAAGTTCAGTTGCACTTTTGATTTCATTAGATCATTGTATAAATGTAAGAATTAGCCAGAACCTTTAAGTTCCAGTGCTGTAACATTGGAATTGGAGCTTTTATTTAAAGGAGTTGGTATTTACCAGTGCTGGTTGGCATTACTATGATAAAGTGGAGCGTCTGTCAACATTGGCATTATAATTTCCTGGGTTTCAAGGGTTTAAATGATAACTGCAGTAAAAATTCACTTGGATGAAATTTTGCTAATCATCTCAATGCAGCAGTAAGTACTTTTTTACGGTAGGTGAAATCCTGGCCCCATTGAAGACAGTTGAAACTTTGCCATTGACATAAGTGGGGCCAGGATTTCATCCAATATATTTTACCCTTTTTAAAGTAATGTATCAAAGAATTTTACTTATTGAATTTGTAAATATTCAGTTTAAAAATGTTTAACTCAACTAAATGATAGACTAGCTCTGAAGAAGCTGTTACAGTGTGCCATCAACTCGTACTTTCTCAAGAATTGGGTCATTGACTCTTTGGGTCAGTGGGGTATTTGGGGAGAACAGAAGGCAATATAAAAGGGGACACTAAGGGACTTTGGGCCCATGCTGAGAGTCGTCTTCCAGGCCAAAATGTACCCTTAAATCCACCTTTGGAGTTACATATGTACAATGAGAAACAATGATTAGTAATTAAGCACAGGACTGAGAGTTGGAAGGACTGAGTTCTTTTCCCAGCTCTGTCACTTACGTTGTGTGACCTTGGGCTAGTTGCTTAACCTCTCTCTGCCTCATTTTACCTATTTGTAAAATGCAGATCATACCTACCTCATGGGGTATTGTGAGGCTTAATACATTGGTTTCTCAAGACCTTTGAGATCTTCTGATGGAAGGCACTATAGAAGTGCAAAGTTGTGTTGCTTGTTTTCCAACAGTGGCTCCTTTTACATATGTGCTGCAATAGCCAGGCACAACAGGATAATGTAAGGACCATTTTGGCCTTATTTATGGATTTACTGCATACTGTGTTTGTAAGGCCTTAAACAGTATTTAAATTAATATATTTTATATTAAAAGTGTTTTGGTTAGTGAAGGAAATGTAGGTTCTCCTCCCCCCCCCCTTTGAGTATAGAGCTCCTCGCTAATTTGCATGTCTCTAATGTTCCCTATAATACTCACTCATAAGTGGTGCCCTTCCAGAGGGAGACTGGGCCTGTTTGTGACAGTGGGCTTACTCAGCTTCTCAGCAAAGTATTATAATGAGGTTTTACATTAAGATTGTTTTAGTACATATATGGTAGTATATTTTGCAATGTGCAATGAAGCATTGTCAAACTGCACCTCTGACATGAACAAAGTGCACTTGAAATACATATCCTTGCTTTTTTCACTGTAAGTTGTTTGACTAGTATGCTCAATAGTTTGTATTTGGTCTCCCAGTCACTAGTGGGAATTGGCAAGGTCCTGCTGTATAACTACCTAACAAAATATAAGACAGTTTATTGCCAAAAATATAGTATTATTGAAAGTCATGACTACTTGTTTTCCTTTTGCTTTTATAGAGAGGCTACTAGTCCTGACATGGTTGTCCTCTTTAGGTAACAGTCACAGATAAATACATCTTGAGTAGGTCTAGAAATCTAGACACTAATTCCATTGTAAATGCTTAATCTGTTTGTGCCAGAAGTCATATTTTTCTAGGGCTGTAGCCATTGCCTGCAATGGACACATCTTTAAATAAAAAAAACTTTTTCCCCCCTGCCACCCCATGGAGTTGAGTACAGTATATATTCCGTTTTAGGTCCAAGGTGGGAGTTATACTCCAATTGCTGTACATTCATGTTGCTGTAATGAGCCCAAACTATATCCTGGTAACTTGCAATACATCTCAATCTTTTAATCTGATTTATACAGACTTGTTTTAATTCTGAAGACCATAATTCCAGAATAGTGGCAGCTTTCTTGAATTACTGCATAAATCATTTTTTAAAGCATGAAATTAGTGACTCTGAGTAAGCACTTTACCAGGTGGGACAGGAAAGCAGCTAATTGTCTGTATTGTGCATTCCTGATTTTTGTTAATAAAAATAAAACACTCAATTTTAGGAAAAAGGAAACTAATACTTCAGTGTCTTTTTGTTTATGCTTCCCATGAAATTTTTCAGAAATATATCCAATGTTACTTGGTAGAGTATCTTACATCTGGTAAAAAGTTTCATTCATAAATATACTTATTTTAGAGTCAACTTCCTAGAGCTGTGTAGTAAACAAGTAGAAGTAGATCAAAATTTGAGGCAGCTTGAGGAAAACTATGTAAGGGCTTGATACTGCAAACACTTATATTCATGAGTAGTCCTGTTGAACTCAGCGTATTGAAATATGCAATAGGGGCTATGGCTTTTCAAAAGAAGCCTCAAAAGTTAGGTGCTGACTTCTAGTGATAATTATTTTGAATCAATATAAAATGAAATGGGTAATACTATAGGGTTTTCCCCATCAAAATTATGTTGCATAAGTAGTACTGGCTTGTAACTGAACTTTTAACTCTGTCTGACTTTTTTCAAAGACATTGAGCACCAATGCTCTTGTTGACTTCAGTTGGAACTGGTATTGCTTAGCACCTCTGAAAAGCAGGTAATCAAGTAACTCAGTGGGTAGTTAAGAGGGAAACAAAATTTCTTTCTAGAATGCATATTCTAACCTATTCTGCTATAGGGAACTGTTTTTCTGAATTTTTATATCTAGACATTCTGATTTTTCATGTGATGGGAGTGAGAAATGCTCTATTTAAGGGTATTTAAAACCGCATATTAAAACATATATATTGGATTTATTTCATAACACAGCATCAGTTATTTAGCCTTCTTAGAATTCTGATTTGTATATTGCTTACTCAGTTCTGTGATGTTTGATTTTGGCCTTGTACTTGAACCTTTTATTTCTCTCATGGATGGAAAGGAGGGGATTCTTTGTGTGCCTGAATTGAAAAGCTTTCTAAGCCTGATGCAGCCTTACTGATAACAGGAGGTCTGATTCTTCCTTATGACCTTTAGTTTGTGAAATTAATTGCCTATATGGGATACTGTATAAATGTGAGCCTGATATTCTTTTCTATTTGTATATCTGAGTATTGGTTTAAAAAAATGCAACACAACACCTTTAGGCTATATTTCCCAAAGCATGTGGGTTTAGTTAGGATTCTTTTCTCACACCATGAGTTTAATTTTATAACCACTGTTGAGGGGACCTAGTTGACACATTTGTACCTATTGTCTAGACTTAATCAATGAAAAATTGGGCTTGGCTTCTATTAAATCAACATTCAAAGAAACAGCATATTGTAAAATAGTAAAGTCCTGTGACAAAATGCATCTCTCTAATGAGAAGCACTTAACTAATCTTGCTGTTCTGCTTACAAGTTCAGCTGTTTGACCAATAGCAGTATACTTTTACATGCATTCAGTCTTTTTAAAAATAGGAACATTGTAAGTAGAAACAAAGTTGGGAAGTGAGTTGTAAACCAAATTATCGTACCTCCTGTCATGGTTTCTGGTGCAAATACATGAATACTTACTGAGTTTGTCAGCACAATAAAGCAACTTTCAACATTTTTTTTTTTTTTAAGAGGTAGTCAATGTCTGAATAAATCTTTGAATATCAAAATCTCCCCACATCGCTGCATAACAGTAGTTAAACTTTTAACACATAGGTCTCTGTCAAATTTAAGGTAGGTTTGCTAAATCTGACATATACACTTTTCACTTTGCTTTTAGAGTTTGTAGACTTTAGCTACTTTAGCACATAAAACACTGCTGTGTTCTATAGTTTAAATTTTCAATCCAAAACCATTGCAGTCCTAAGGAGTTGTTGCAAGAAAAGGGACTGCAGCAAAATAGATGTAGTTTTCATTAATAAGTCATAGGACAAGAATGCTCTTAAGTTCTATCTTGAAGAGCACACTGACATACATCAGTGTGTTCTTCATGAACCCCTTATTTTATGTAACTTTAGTGTTTGCCTAGGGAAAAAGTGATGCAGTTTTATGCAGTTGTCATCTCCCTAACTGCAGAGCTGTATGTTTGGGTTCTTTTACTTTAAAACATTGTAATGTCTATGAATATATGTAATGTACATTTTTACAAAGCTGTTTCTACCTCAGTATGAGGCTTTGTGAACCGTTTATGTATTATAAATGTTCTATAAGACATGCTATTGTGTTTATTTTTTTTATAAAGTTCAGTGGGTGGTGGGAAGCTGTAAAAACTTTATAGTCCTGGGGGTGTGGTTCTTTCATCCATGCAAATCCCGGGTTGTGACCACCTAACCTAAGCAGGCTTTGAGCCTGGTTCCCATTTAGATGCTGGATGGTATCCTCGGTGACACCCCCCCCCCCCCGCCCCCTCCATCGGCAAGAGCCCCATGGATACTTCGGTGGGCACGGAGGCAGTGGAAAGAGGACCTAAGCTGGAGGATGAAGTTATTGATGAAGAGGTGGAGTTATAGGAGGATGTGCAGCTCCTGATGGGGTTGCCAAGTGGGGCAGGCAGCCAGGAACTGTTCTCCACTCTGGAGGTGTCTAGCCAGTCTCAGTAGTTGCTCTCTGGTGAGCAAGAAGCAGGAGATGAGACTCCTGGTAAGTGGCTGTGGCTTGTATAGTGTGGAGGTGGGTTCAGGGAACAGAAATATGGAAGGCTGGCTGTGTTTCCATGAGCTGGACACTTCCCAATGTAGCTAATCAGTACGGCAGAACAGGGTGTTGATGAACACTGAGATCTCACGGGAATCCTCCAGAGAGATCTCTAGGAAAGTTTCCTGGAGGTACTCAGGTTTCAGAAGGGTAGCTGTGTTTAGTCTGTATCAGCAAAAACAATGAGGACTCCTTATGCTGCACCTTGGAGACTACCACATTTATTTGGGTGTAAGCTTTTGTGGGCTAAAACCCACTTCATCAGATGCATGGAGTAAAAAATACAGAAAGCAATATTAAAAATTACAGCACATGAGAAGAGAGGAGTTGCCTTATGGGGTGGGATGGGGTGAGGGTCAGTGCTAATGAGGCTAATTCAATTAAGATGGAAGCGGCCTATTCTCAACAGTTGACAGGAAGGCGTGAATATCAAAGGAGGAAAACTACTTTTGTAGTGCTAACAAAGCCAATGCACTCAAGGTGGACATCGCCCATTTCCAGCAGTAAACGTAGGTTTTAGCCCACAAAAGCTTATGCCCAAATAGATTTGTTACTCTCTAAGGTGCCACATGGACTCCTTGTTGGTTTTTGGAGGTACTCAGTAATCGTCTGCCAAAGGTTCCGTGGCAGAGCAGCTTTGTTCCTTCCCCCATTGTAGGAAACTTTTCTGCACCGTTTGGCAATCACTTGTGCAGGGACCAAAGCGGTACACAGGCGAGCAGCATAGGGAGCAGAGTGGAAGTCACAAGCATGTAGTAGATGTACCCTTGTTTCCCTGCTTACCCTTAGCAGCGAGATGTCTGCTAGAATGACCCCTGCCTGTGGGAAAAGTGGGGGAGAATTTTAGAATTTGTTTGCTAGAATGCTGTACCATGACCCTTGCAAAGAGGGTGTGCTCTTTTCCCCAGGTCGAGCACCCCTCCCCCCACCAACCCTCACCATGCTTTGGGAGTTTGCCATCACTTTCTCACTGACCCTAGCCAGGCATACATCTCTGCAATGTTGCAAAAGGTGTATTTAACAGAAATGTTTCAATGCTGTGTGAATTTAACAATCCCCCTTCTGTGTATTGTCCCCTGTGCTTCAGCAGACGTGGCCTTCAGGAACACTCTATGCACTCTGGCTGAGTGTTTCCCTCAGATAAGAAAGTGCTCAAGGCACAGCAAAGAAGACATGTTGTGCGAGGTCCTGCAGAAAAAAGGGAACTTAAAGTGTGCTGGGAAGCCGAATGGCAGGACAGAAAAGAGAATCACGTGTTTGTTAAAGATGTTACTGAGTGGATGATTAAAGTAATAGAGGAGCAAATGCAGCTGCTGAAGTTCTTAATAAAGCTGCAGACAGAGCAGATCAATGCTTGATCGCTACTGCAGCATATTCAGAACACTTTTCCATAGCCCCACAAACTCCGCCTGCACATTCCTTTCCACCTTCCTGGACTTCTCAGTTTCCCCTTCACTCTACCTCCTCAGACAACTTTTACAATGATAACTGGACCTACACATAGTTGTGAAAGTCTATCCTTCCCTGGTTCCTTTCCCACCAAGCGTTTGTGTGTGCTGTTTCTTGTGCAATAAAAGTGAATTTATTACAGGAATATAAGGCCCCCAATGTCACTATTGCCCCCTAGGAAAACTATATGTAATTAAAATTGAAGCAACTTAGACAGATATATGTTACTGGTGGTCATTGTCAAAGTGCTGCCTCAAAGCCTCCCTGATTCAAATAGCTCCCCTCTGGGCTCCTCTGACAGCCTTGGTATCTGGCTGCTGAAAATCAGTGGCCAAGCAGTCTGCCTCAGCACTCCACCTGTGAGCAAACTTTTCACCCTTAGCTTCACAGAGATTATGCAAGTTACAGCACACGGCTATGACCATAGGAATATTATCCTCAGTGAGGTCCAACCTGCCGTAAAGGTATTGCCAGGGCGCCTTTAATCTGCCAAAGGCACATTCAACTGTCAGCGGGTACCCACTGAGCCTGTTGAACTGCTCCTTATTGCTGTCCAGGTATCCCATGTAAGCTTTCATCAGCCACAGCTGTAAGGGGTCCCCCAGGGTCACTATGGGCATTTCAACACCCCCCCCCCCTGTAATCTTCTGGTTAGGAAAGAAAGTTCCCCGCTTGCAGCTTTCTGTACAAGCCGGTGTTACTGAAGATGCATGTATCATACACCTTCCCAGACCACTCCACATTGATGTCAGTGAAACGCCCGCCATGATCCACAAGCACCTGCTACACCATGGAAGAGTACCTCTTCCTATTGATGTACTCCGTCACAAGGTGGTCTGGTGCCAAAATTGGAATGTGTGCTATCTATCACCCCTCCACAGTTAGGGAAGCCCATTTCTGCAAAGCCTTCCACTATTTCATGTACATTTCCCAGAGTCATGGTCCTTCGTAGCAGAATGTGATTTATTGCCCTGCACACTTGCATTAATGCAGCCCCAGTGGTCAACTTCCCCACTCCAATTGATTTGTGACTGATCAGTAGCAGTCTGGATTTGCCAGCTTCCACTCAGCAATTGCCACACACTTCTGTACTGAGAGGGCAGCTCTCATTCTGGTGTCCTTGCGCCGCAGGTCTGGGGCCAGCTCCGCACACAGTTCCAGGAAGGTGACTTTCCACATCCAAAAGTTCTGTAGACACTGCTCATCATCCCACACCTTCATGATGATATGATCTCACCATTCAGTGCTTGTTTCATGAGCCCAAAAGCGATGGTCTACCCTATGCTCCTGCTCTGTGAATGCCAAAAGCAATCTAAAGTTGCTCCTATCCATAGCACGTCGGGCACCTGCGAGTCTTCTTCAGTTAGGAACTTCATGATTAACTGCACTGCTATCTGCAATGTCTTCATGACAGTTAACAGAGCATAGGAGAGCAGTGCGGGATCCATCCCTTCTCACAAAGATGCCGGGGTGCACAGCAAAGAAGGGCTGTTGAAAAAATACCATGAAAGAAAGCTGGAAGCCCATGGAGTGCTGGGACAGAAAGCAATGCATCACGGGACATTTAGCACTGTCCCAAGATGCGCTGCGATCTGCTCCGTCATCCCACAACACCTAGCGACAGAAGGACTGTGGGATAGATACCCACAGTGCATTGCTTACACTGTCAATGATGGTGCCCCCACCGTGGATGTGATCTGCTGACAGAGGGAGCAAGTGTGAACACAAAATTGCGATTCTTATGATGTCGACTTTTGGGTATTGACATCACTTTTGTCGACACAAGTTGGTAGTGTAGACATGACCTTCTTGTATCTGACAAATATGGCATTACTCCCACGTTACTGTTCAAGTAGATAGTTACTTCTAACTTTTCAAAGGTATTGCATGGTGTCTTAGCCACTTTTGATAGTTGAGGGGTGGGGAGGGGCATGCAGACTTACTGCTATTTGTGCCTTTTGAACATCTCCCCTGTATGCATGTATATTATCTGCCCTTCTAGACTGCATTCTGTCTGAATAAACTATATGTAGTAACACAGTTTATTCAGACACAATACAGTCTAGAAGGGCAGATATTCAGATTGCGCAGATTAAACTTTTTTTTAAATGAGGAAGGTATTCAGGCTTAACCAAATCAATCACATTGGTCCTTGAACAGCCTCTTCCCAGATACTCTTCTTGCAAGGGAACATCGTCAACCAAATTTTGACTTCTTATAATAATCCTAGAAATGTAGGACCAGAAGGGACTTCAATAGGTCACCTAGTCTAGGCCCCTGCACTGAGGCAGGAGGACTAAGTATTATCTAGACCAGAGGTGGCTGAACTTACCGACCCGCCGAGCCGCATACAACAATCTTCAGAAGTTCAAGAGCCGGGGCATGCCTGCCGGGAGTCAGGGCTTCAGCACCTCGGGAAGTGTCTGCTGGGGCTCAGGTTTCAACCTTGCTCCTGCTGAAGCCCCAAGCCCCGGCAGGTGCACCCTGTGGGGCTGAAGCCCCAAGACCCCACACACACACACACACAGAGCAGAAGCCCCTACCTCACCACCCACTGTAAGGCAGAGGTCCCGAGCTCTTCCCCCACCCCAGTCTGGTAAGTGGAGAATTGGGGCTGGGGGGCTCCAAGAGCCACACTTTAATTGTAAAAGAGCCGCATGTGGCTTGCAAGTCACAGTTTGGCCACCCCTGATCTAGACCATCCCTGACACGTGTTTGTCTGACCTGTTCTTAAAAACCTCCAATGAGGGAGACTCCACAACCTCCTTAGGCAACTTGTTCCAGTGCTTAATTACCTGGACAGGAAAAATTGCCTAAACCTCCCTGCCTGCAATTTTAGCTCATTACTTCTTGTCCTATCCTCTGGTTAAGAACATTTTATTATTCTCTTCTCTTTAACAACCTTTTACATACATTCTTCTCCAGACTAAACAAACTCTTCATAGGTCATCTTTCTTCATAGGTCATGTTTTCTAGACCTTTAGTCATTTTTGTTGCTCTCCTCTGGACTTTTTCCAAATTTGTACACATCTTTCCTGAAATGTGATACCTAGAACTGGAGAGAATACTCCAGTTGAGGCCTTATCCCTGCTGAGTAGAGTGGAAGAATTATTTCTCGTGTCTTGCTTACAACATTCCTAGTACATCCCAGAATGTTGTTCACTTTTTTGGGAATAGTATTACACTGTTGACCTATATTTAGTCTGTAATCCACTATAGCCCTTAGATCCTTTTTGGCAGTACTCGTTCCTGGGAAGTCATTTCCTATTTTGTATTTGTGCAATTGATTATTCCTTCCTAAGTGTAGTACTTTGCATTTGTCCTTACTGAATGTCATCCTATTTAATTCAGACCGTTTTTCCAGTTTGTCAAGATCATTTTGAATTCTAATCCTGTTCTCCAAAACGCTTGCAACTTCCACTGGCTTGGTATCATCTGCAAATTTATAAGTGTAGTCTGTATGCTATTATACAAATTATTAATGAAGATATTGACCAGACCAGACCCAAGACAGATCTCTGCAGGATCCCACTCAATATACCCTTCCAGTTTCACTGTGAACCATTGATAGCTACTTTTTGAGTATGGTTTTCCAGCCAGTTGTGTATCCACCTTATAGTAGGTTCATTTAGGCTATATTTCACTAGTTTGTTTGAGAATCTGATGTGAAATGCCTTTCATATTCCAAACGATGTCTCCCTACATCAGTGACAATCTTTATCTGTGCCACAATGAAAGAACTGTGCTTTTCTGGGCAATAAAAGTCCTGGATGAAGTGAGTGTGAGAACCTGGGATAAGTGGGGGAATACATTCCTGGTTGAGATAGATCAGGCTGGGGAATGAACTCCCAGGGGAGGTCAGACTAATTCAATCTCAATGTCTTTAGCCCTTGTTGAGAGCTTTCCCATGATAACCCAAGCAGAATCACTCCTAACCAGGGAAAAGAGAAGAGCAGAAATCTCCATGAAGTTCACTAGGGCCCTTCCTTTGTAGAGCTAAGCCCTTCCCAAGTAAATTAGATACTATGGTAACGGGTCCTACAGAAAGATTTCAATACATTTTCCATCTCACATGTATCTAACACAGCATTTCTCAAATGCAGCCACCAGGGGCTTTTCTTGCAGCCACAGCCAGCTGGGAAGTGACTGGAGGAGAGAAAGCAGCAGCCCCTCCCCCAGGGCCACCAGCAGTAGTTGGGCCCTGCCACTTCCCCCCACCCCACTGGAGACACAAAAAGCTGGAGGAGCAGGCAGCCTGTGAATTCCCTACCTTCCCAGGGGCAGTGAGGTCGGGCTTCAGCCCTGGGGTGGTGGGTGGCAGGCTCCAGTCATGGAGCTTCAGGCTCTGTTCCCCAGCCATGTGGTGGCTGGCTCTGGCCCTGAGCTCACTCCTCCCCAATCACTCCTGGCCCCCACTGCCTCCCAGCAGTGCCCCATCAGACCCTGACCCTACTGCCTCTGTACCCTCTGTACCCACCTCTCCATTCAGGACTTAATTTGACAGCAGGCTTGCCAGGGCTGAGTAAGTCTGCTGTGAAGTGATATTTGTTTGTATGTTAATAGCACTTTTCAAAGCAGACTTAGTAGCTAGAAAGTCTTTTTTTTTAAAAAAAGGCAACCGAAAAAAGCAAAAGAAACAAGAAAAAAAAGACAACATGCAAAGCACCTTATTTGTGTTTCTATTCTGTTTAGGTCTAGTAAAGCATTTAGACAACTCGGCCCCAGCCTAGCACCTCCGGCCTGGCCCCAAGCCCCGCGACTCTGGCCGGAGTGCAGCCCGATTCCTGGGCTCTTGTTAAAGCCGGCCCTGGTCGGGAGAGAGCGGGGGGGGAGGGGATTGGATGGGTCGGGAGTTCGGGGGGGCTGTCGGGGGGCAGGGGTATGGAGAGGGGTTGGGACAGTCAGGGACAGGGAGCGGGGGGGTTAGAGGGGTCGGGGGTTCTGGGGGGGGCTGTCAGGGGGGCCGGGGTGTGGAGAGGGGTCAAGGCAGGCAGGGAGCAGAGAGGGTTGGATGGGTCGGGAGTTCTGGGGGTCCTGTCAGTGGGCGGGGAGCAGTTGGATAGGGCATGGGAGTCCCGGGGGTCTGTCTGGGGGTGGGGGGTGTGGATAAGGGTCGGGGCAGTCAGGGGACATGTAGGGTCCTAGGGGGGCAGTTAGGATAGGGGGTTCTCAGGAGGGGGCAGTCAGGGGACAAGAAGCAGGGAGGCTTAGATAGGGGGTGGTGGAGTCCTAGGGGGCAGTTAGTGGCAGGGGTCACAGGAGGGTGCAGTCAGGGGACAAGGAGCAGGGAGGGGTTGGGGGTTTTGAGGGGGGCAGTCAGGGGGTGGGAAGTGGGAGGGAGTGGATGGGGGCGGGGCTAGAGCGGGGCTCCTTCCCCCCGTGTCCTCTTTTTTGATTGTGTAAATATGGTAACCCTAGGTAAGGCCTCAACAGGAGTATTGTGTCCAGTTCTGGGCACCACATTTCAGGAAAGATGTGGACAAACTGGAGAAAGTGCAGAGGACAGCAACAAAAATGATTAAAAGGTCTAGAAAATGTAACCAATGAAGAAAGATTGAAAAACACGGGTTTGTTTAGAGAAGAAAAGAGTGAAGGGGGGGACATAGCAGTTTTAAAGAACATAAAAAGGTTGTTACAAAGAGGATGGTGGAAAATTGCTCTTGTTAATCTCTGAGGATAGGACAAGAAGCAATGGGCTTAAATTGCAGCAAGGGAGGTTTAGGTTAGATGTTTGGAAAAACTTCCTAACTGGCAGGGTAGTTAAGCAAGTGAACAAATTGCCTAAGGAGGTTGTGAAATCTCTGTCATTGGAGGTTTTTCAACCGGTTAGATGAACCCCTGTCAGGAATGGTCTAGTTATTACTTAGTCCTGCCTTGAGTGCATGGGACTGGAGTAGATGACCTATTGAGGTCCCTTCCAGCCCTACCTTTCTATGATTCCCCACTATTGAAATATCAGTCTAAGGATGGAGCTCTCTGGAGACCATTTGTGAATGGTGACAGATCATCTTCTGAGAAATCTAAATTGTTAGCTCCTGGAAGATGAAAAGCAATTGGAGTTATCCCATAAGACTGATTGATTGCCTCTTGGCACAGAGGGGTTAAATGGGCACCTCCCTGCTTGTTTACCATAATACATCATAGATGTGGTTGTAAGTATGTGTATAATGAAATTCTTTAAAGTTGAGAGGTATTCTTTGTTTGTCTGGAGTTCTAGGATGTGTATGGGAAGACTCATTTCCTTCTGAGACCATATCCCATGTATCTGAAGATGGTCCAGGTGAGCCTGGATCCCCAAACTGTTCCTGATCAGCATCTTTGTAGGCAGAGGTGTAGAGAAGGATATTCCTTTCCAAATGTTCTGAGCATCCTTCTACCATTTCAGTGACAATAGGATATGAGCTGGGACTGAGGAACATGTCCGTTTAGTGTTTCACAGATTGATATGGTGACTCAGACAGCCCTGTAAAAGATGTAGGTGAAGTCTGGCTAGAAGTGAAAGCTGAAGTGTGGCCCGACATATTTGAGACAGGTTCATACTGTGATAGATTTATCTTGATGCTGTAGAAGATTGTCTGGATAGACAGAAGAGCATGAGTTCCACTAACCAGACTCACATACTGGTAGACTGAAATCTCTCCTTGGGAATGTATGCCTTTACTGATTCAGAGTCTATATGTGCT
The DNA here is from genome assembly GCF_013100865.1 of Trachemys scripta elegans. Lineage (NCBI taxonomy): Eukaryota > Metazoa > Chordata > Testudines > Emydidae > Trachemys > Trachemys scripta. Next base: position 43,071,915 of record NC_048300.1, on the reverse strand, counting down.
CCTCTTAATTCTGTTGTGTGCAGTGAATTACAGGTACTTCCTGTGGGACAGATGGATCACAGTCTGGAAGTATGCATCTTGGAGGTCAAGCCAAAAACCGGTCTTGAGCCAGTAAGGAAGGGATGATGAAGACTAACATTACTATCTTGAATCTGAGACTACATGTATATTTTTTCAGTCTTTTTTCCCCCTTTAGAGTAAGAAAATATTAGGAGTAGAAACTTCATCCCTTGAATTTCTTTGGTTCCAAGGTGAAGTAGGGGGGCAACTTCTTTCAGCTGGCTTTCATGAGAAGGGCCTCTGAACAGGGATGAAGAGGGGCTTGGTTACGAGGCAGGGACTGGAATTTAATAGTGTGTCCATGGTAGGGGATTTCTTGTACCCATTTGTTGGTAATCCAAGCCCGGTAGAATACGGAAAGATGGTTTCTGAAGACAGGGTTTGGGGATAGCTCTATATGGCTAGGTTGTTATTCAGACATGTTGGTTGAAACCTGCTTTCTTGATGATGTTGTAGGTTGGTTGCTGACTGTAGAAGATGGAGGCCACCTTTGAGAGACCCTGAGTTCCTTCCTGTGAGCATAAGTAGGAAGTTGTTGAGAGTAGGTGAGCACTTTGTCTGGTCTGAGATTGGTGTCTGAAAAGCTTCCATCTTGAGGCTGGGATATAAATACTCAGAGATCTCAAAGTGGCTCTGGAGTCTTTCAAGGAGCTGATAAATTGCTAACCAGACCTGTGCCCTCAAAAGGCAAGTCATCTATGGTGCTCTGAACCTCCTTTTGGGATAGTTGATACTTGTCACCACTAAGCCTTCCTCCCTGAAACTTCTGTGGGCATGGAACCAACTGTGTCTCAGAAGTGTCTGTGGCTGCTTGTAACAACATTTTCCACCAGTTGCCCTTCAGAGATTATGGTTTTTAATTCCTCTCTGGCAACTGGAGGAAGCTTGTTCACAAAGGGAGATTTTTCTGTCATACTTAGCAAATAACACTTGGTACTTTGATACATGTAGCTGGTGTGAAGCAAAGGAGCAAAATTTACTTCCACAGTGATCCAGCTTTTTGAAGTCTATATCTTTGGTAGCAGCCTTTGGTATGTCAGGCTGTCTAGCGTTCTCCTGAATCACAGAGATCACTAGAGATCCAGAGACCTTGTAGGTGGGCACTCTCTCTGGTCTGAGATTAGTGTCTGAAAGACTTCTGCCTTGAGACTGGGGTTTAAATGCACAGATATCGCAATGTGGCTCCGGAGTCTTTCATGGAGTACAAGGTCTCATCTGTTAAATGAGTGTAGAACTGTTTGAAACCCTTCTGTGGCATCACACATCTTTTTTACTACTCTCTTTGCAGTTGGGGCTAAGGTAACAGGGGTCAGCCAGAGATCTTTGACTGGGTCCAAGATGTTTTCCTTTGTTTATAGGTGCTGTTCAACATCTTCATCAGTGATTTAGATAATGGCCTAGAGAGGACACTTACAAAGTTTGCGGACGATACTAAGCTGGGAGGGGTTGCAAGTGTTTTGGAGGATAGAATTAAAATTCAAAATGATCTGGACAAACTGGAGAAATGGACTGAAGAAATTAGGATGAAATTCAATAAGGACAAATGCAAAGTACTCCACTTAGGAAGGAACAATCAGCTGTACACATACAAAATGGGAAATGACTGCCCAAGAAGAAGTACTGCAGAAAGGAATCTGGGGGTTATAGTGGATCACAAGCTAAATATGTGTGAACAGTGTAACACTGTTGCAAAAAACCCCAACATCTTTCTGGGATGCATTAACAGGAGTGTTGTAAGCACGACACGAGAAGTAATTCTTCTGCTCTACTCCTCGCTGATTAGGCCTCAACTGGAGTATTGTGTCCAGTTCTAGGCGCCACATTTTAGGAAAAAGATGTGGAAAAATTGGAGAAAGTCCAGAGAAGTGCAACAACAATGATTAAAGTTCTAGCAACCATGACCTATGAGGCATGGGCGGTGGCTGAAGTTTCCCCTTGGGGAAGCTAGCCCCCTCTCTGCTTCTTCCAGCTGAGGCACTGTGCTTGTTCCAGTTTTCTGATCTATCTCTGAGGGCTTGTCTATACTTACCGCGCTGGTTCGGCGGCAGGCAATCGAACTTCTGGGTTCGATTTATCGCGTCTAGTCTGGACGCGATAAATCGAACTCAGAAGTGCTCCCCGTCGACTCCGGTAATCCTGCTCGCCGCGAGGAGTACGCGGAGTCGACGGGGGAGCCTGCCTGCCGGGTCTGGACGGGGGTAAGTTCGAACTAAGGTATGTCGACTTCAGCTACGTTATTCACGTAGCTGAAGTTGCGTACCTTAGTTCGATTTGGGGGTTTAGTGTAGACCAAGCCTTAGTGTGGAGGAGAACTAATCTTTGGTGCTGGAGCAGCCATCAGTGCTGAGCTGGTCTGTGGTGTGTCATTGCTTCTGGCCTATTGGTGCTGGGTCAGACTTCTTACTGATACTGGCCTTGGGAGTCATGTTCTGACTGACAAGAGCAATGACAGACTAGGACTTAGACATAGAAGGTCCTGTCTTAAAGCTCTGTGCCCATTCTTTTGGGTCCAAAGTACCCCTCACAGACTGCTGCAGAAGATAGACTTTTAGCTGCGTGTCTCTAGATTGTCTCTCTTAAGGAGAACAACTGGGAGACAGAGCAACAGTCAAGTACATAACTCTTGCTGAGACAAAATAAATGATTATCACCATCTGTAAGGGAAATGAGGCCATCATAAGATGGACAGCATTTGAAGCCTGAAGGCTTTGAACCTGTTGTTGAAGTGATTGTGGTGCAGAGCCTGAGAGAAATACTTTTAAAAGGAGTAAATTTAAAGGAGAAAGAATGGAAATGTCTATGTAATTAACCTTAACTAGCTTGACCTAGAATAGGTTTGGAGAATGTGCTAAGAGGTACCAGGCAGATACAGCCTGGTTCCACCTCACTGCCATGAGTGGTAAGCGTGAACTGAGGGAAAGTTCTGACTGCTCTGCCCTGGGCTGGGAGTGAGGGGGCAAGGACCTGCAAGGTGCAGGTGTAGCCCGGTGAACACTACGCAAAGAATCAGGTCTTGTGCTCACGGGATATGTGCACACTGAGTGGGATCCACACTGATGCATACTCTAAGAAGAGTCTAGTTTTCCTTTGTGAAGCATAACCATGGATGGAAATGAGAATTGCCTGTGTAATAGAATTGATAAAAGATGTGCGCAAATTTTATATAAATTGTTAAAGTCTGCATGTCCACTCTTCTGAAACCACTAAAACTCTGAACCTTAATGTATTTTATTTGGCTTTTCTATGGTACTCATCATTGTAGTGTCCAGATGCCTCACAAACATTGATTAGTTTAGTCTCACAACATTTCAGATATAGAGCAGTATTATTATTCCTGTTTTTCATATGTGGACTCTGACCCAGCAAAATAAAATGGATTACCTATGGTCACATTGTGTGGCAAAACCTGAACTACAATCCCGGTCTCCTGGGTCAAAGTCTTGCACCTTAAGCATAAGATCATCTTTCTGCTTTCAAAGACCATGAAAAATCTGTGTCAGTTAGCACTAAGTAGGAAATCTGGCTATTAATTAAAAAGTTCCACTTCCTCACTGGTGGTAATGGCTGAATGCATATGCTCCTCCTCAGTGGTGTCCTATCCCTTTAAATCAGTCTAGTATGACCTGCTCATTGCACTGTTTAATTACTCTTAAAGTCACCACCCGAAAGTGATGAAACCTTGAATCATCATCATTCTCAAGTGTTTATTTCATTCCTGTAATATTATACACTGTAAATGGTTATGTCTGTTTGAGGTGAGGAATACAGCTTTAATTTTGCTGTGTGAGGATTTACATACATCTCATTAACATAAATGACAGGTGAAACTGGAGAGACAAGTTGAGGTAATATCGTTTATTGGACTGACTTTTGTTGGTGAAAGAGACAAAGTTTCGAGCTTACACAGAGCTCTTCTTCAGGTCTGTGTAAGTGTGAAAACTTGCCTCTTCTACCAACAGAAGATGGTCCAATAAAAGATAATACTTCACCCACCTTGTCTCTCTAATACAGAGGTGGGCAAACTATGGCCCACTGGCCCCTCCTGCCCGGCCCCTGCGCTCCTGGGCCAGGAGGCTAGCCCCCAGCCCCTCCCCTGCTGTTTCCCCTCCCCCGCAGCCTCAGCTCACTGCGCCGCCAGCACAATGCTCTGGGCGGCCGGGCAGTGCAGCTGCAAAGCCACAGCCTGAGCCGGTGCTCTGGGTGGTGAGGCTGTAGCGCCGCCAGCCACCGGTGCTCCAGGGCAGGGAAGTTTGGGGGGATGTCAGGGGGTGGGGGTGTGGATAGGGGGCGGGGCGGTCAAAGGGCAGAGAACAGGGGTGGTTGAATGAGGGCAGGGGTCCCGGGGGGGAAGTCAGGAAGGAGGGGGGGTTGGATGGGGAGTGGGGTGCAGTCAGGGGTGGGGGTTCCGGGAGCGGTCAGGGGACAGGGAGCAGGGGGGGCTGTCAGGGGGCGAGAAGCAGGGGAGGTCGGATAGGGGTCGGGGGCCAGGCCACGTCTGGCTGTTTGGGGAGGTACAGCCTCCCCTAACTGGCCCTCCATTCAATTTTGGAAACCCGATGTGGCCCTCAGGCCAAAAAGTTTGCCTGCCCCTGCTCTAATATCCTGGGACGGTGACAACAACATTGCAAACAGGTGAAATTGCAGATTCTGCAATGTGCTGAGACTGTACCTCTGAGTTGTGCAATAGGAGACTGTAATCAGTTTATCTGTTACCACAAACGCTAACACTCTGGCAGCATTTACACTGAACCCTATGTTTTGGTTTTGAGGGAGTGTATTAGCTTAATTTTTAAAATCTGCTTTTCAGGTGTTTGTAACTCCAGTAACCAGTTCACTCTGAATTCTGCCCTCAAATTATTAGAATTACTAGAACCAGAGGCGCTAACTTCCCCAGTTCCTGTGGGGTGGTCGACTCCCGCTCCACCCCAGACCCTTCCACTACTCCTCCCCTTCCCCCAAGCCCATCCCTCCCCCTGCCTCTTTGTGCCCTTCCCCCCCACCTCTTCCTGCTCCCACTCCTCCCCTTCCCTCCCCCCACACCTCCTGAAGGCTGTTGAACAGCTGATCGTGGGGGTGGGAGATGCTGGGGGGGTGGGGGAGGAGCTGATTGGCGGGGCCTGCCAGTGGGTGCTGAGCACCCACTATTTTTTTTCCATAGGTACTGCAGCCCTGGAGCACCCACGGAGTTGGGCGCCTATGGCTGGAACACCTTCTGGCTTCTTAAAATTAGAGCTAGAATTACAATGGAATTATGATCTGATGGAAAATAGTTTCCATAACACTGAAAACTTTGATTTTTGCTGAAAATCATATTTTCCATTGGGAAAATCTAAATGAAATGTTTCGTTTTGGGTCAATTTGATCCAAATAAAAATATTTAATTTTTGTTGAACTGGCCCAAAATGTTTAGTTTCAAATCCGTTCAACAAAATATTAAACTACATTTCCTCATCAGTGCATGCCTTGTGGGAGTTGTAGTTCAAGCCCCCATTCTCTCTTATGGGCAAGGCTACTTGGAGGATTTCATCTCCCATAACGCAATATGGATTCCCCTCTTATTGAGTTGTGTGGAGCATCATGGGACTCACATGACTTCTTTTCAATTGAAAATGTTTAACAAAACATTTTGATGTTTCCAAATCTAAATTGTTCAGAATTTCTGTTCTGCAAAAAGTTTCAAACTTTCAGCTTTTTGTCCCAATCTGTGATGAAACAAACACTGAAATGTCAGACTATCCCAGGGGATGGAAATTCCCAGTTTCACTGAGCTCTGCCTAAAATGTATAGAAGTGGGTTTCTAAAGTGTGGTGTCTGGAGCACTTGCTAGCTGTGCACAAGGGGCAGGCTCTCCTTGTTTCCAGCTGTGAACATTTACTTTCCTGATACTGTTTTTCCAAGTAAGCGATAGCTGCAGAAGCCATAGCATGAGAGGCGGTGGCCAGTGGCCTATATAAGAGACAACCACCTACTCTGGGGGCAGTAGGACCCAGGTCGTGTCTCCATTCCCTCCACCCCTCTCCTTCCATGCGGAGGCAGCCAGAGACTCCAGAAGATAGGAGAAGAAGCTGACAAAGCTGGGATTGCTGCACTGGAATAAGAGGTGTAAAATGGATCCCAGCCAGGGCCACCCGTCCTCTCAGAACTTCTCAGCCCAGAACTGTGTAGGGAAGACCCTCCACATATTGGGGGTACTAGGACCCAGGTATTGTCTCCCTCTTTCCGCCAAGTGCCCATGTGGGGGGGTGACTGCTCAGAGGAGCCAACCAGAGACTCCAGCTGGTAGGAGCGAAAGAGAAATTCCTGTACTTTTGATTGGACTTTCTCTGCCCTGTGCAGATTGGCTGTTTGCTCCAACCTTCTCACTCCTTAACAGTCTCTTCACCTCCGCTTCATTCCACCGCCCTGCCTCTCTTACCATTTTCTCCCCTGCCCGGGCCCCCTCCTCACCCCCTTCCCCTTCCCTTTTCTTTCCACATGGCTGATCCCCTGCTAAATTCCCCCCACAAATATGGAACTAGCATGTTTGCTACCTTATTCATTCTGCCTGTCTCCCCTACCCTGTGTCTGTCCTGGCTAGGACTCTGCCACAACTGAAGCAGAGAGAGCTTCCCAGAGAACTGATGCTTGGTTTTAGCTGAGATCCAGTACATGCTGGGATTGGTGGGGTTTAATTAGTTGGATATAGCTATGCACCCTGAGCAGTTGGGCTTCATGAATAAAGCTTGAAGTTAGTTGCTTAAATACTGAATCTCTGGGACTGATAAAAGCCCACTGAAATCAATGGGAGTCTTTTCACTGATTTCAGTGGGCTTTTGGATCTGACTCTTAGGAGTTGTCTACCCTTAAAATGCTACAGTGCCACCATAGCTCTTCAGTGTAGACATTACCTACACCAGTGGGAGGGATCTCCCATCAGTGAAATTAACCACCTCCCTGAGAGGCGGTAGTTAGGTCCATGGAAGAATTCTTCTGTTGACCTAGCACTGTCTATATTGGGGGTTAGGTCAGTTTAACCTGAGCGAACAGTTAAGCCAACTTAATTTTTGAGTGTAGACCAGGCCTTAGTGTATTAAATTGAGAGATGAACTCCTAAGAAATCCGAGTCCCCCATTTACATAAAAAAAAAAAAAGGCACATATCTTGGGCTAGTTTTCTTTCCTTTTCCAACCTACCTCAATCCTCTGAGCACACCTCTTTGCTCTTGCTTTGCCATCAGGTTTAGGAGGTGTGAACCACAATTTGAGGGCGGGAGAAAGAGCTATATCGAGGCTTGCCAGAATTTGATTTTTATTGTTGTATGGTTTTGATGGATAATATCGATGTTTATCTTTAAGCACATCTGTTTTTAATCTATTTAAATTTTCACAGTTGTGGGAAACTGTGGAGGGGTCAGACAGTTGGAGAAGTCAGAGAATAATTATTTAATGACTGCAGACATTGAGATTCAAAAAGTTAAAGCTTTATAACGGCTAAAACACGAATTGTCAGCATCACATGTCACAATATACAAAGTAAATATCCTTAAATCAAAGTCTAAGTTCTCACGCAGCTGCATTTTCTTTACTTTGCCTATTTGTAAATGTTTGTTATCAATGGAATAAATTTTCATTGGTTTGTGAGTGTGAAATTGATGTTTACCAACATTTATTGATAAAAATCTAAACCTCCCAAGCCTGTATCTTATCTCTTACATGGAGGAGTGTCGGTCTGTTGTGCTTTCATTACAATTGCACAGTTGTATGATGAGTGTGCTGATTGATTTTCGCAAATTTGTGAATGGTAGAAATTGAAAGTTGCATGAACATGGCATAGCTTCCAGCAAAATTGTAGAAATGCTACATTCTGCTACTAAGGCCTTGTGTATACTAGAAAAACACACCAGTCTAATGAATTCGATTTTTTTTAAATCTATCTAGTTAAACCAGCACAAAACTCTAACACACATACATTTAAAATGGTTTAATTGTTGGTTATATGGATCTAGCTTATGTAAATTACTGATTTTAAGATAAATTGATATAAGCAAGAGTTAAACTGGTTTGTGTATCTAAGTGAAGAGTTTGGAATGGTTTAACAAGATTGATTTGAAACTACTGCACTTTTTGAGAATAGATAAGGTCCAATTATGACTTTAAAATCTATGTTTCATATATCATAAATTCCAGGGAGTTAGAAACTTGTGGGAAATAACTGCCTTAGGAATTGAGCAGTGAAACAACTGATTTAGGTTATACAGTATAAAGAGTCCTATGAATAAGGCTACTGATTGGTTTGGACATCTATGAATTGTTCACACAGCTAGTGTATATTGAAAAATTCTCTTACTGTCACTTCATCTTCCCTCCCCACTGCCAGCCTTTTTGTCTCACCCACCTCTTACAACTTGTCTTTTAGACTGTAAGTGCTTTGGGGCCAGGCCTATCACTTATTTGTACAATGGAACTCCAAATTGGTGGAGGCCTCTAGGTGCTATCCTAATACAGATTAACACTAGTGAAAAGTCCAGGTCTACCAGACACTGGAGCTAATTTACAAACTACTTACTAAATGAACAGCGCCAACTTGTAAGTCACGACAAAGCTATGGTATCCATGACTGTAAAATGACGTCAGCACTGACCTTCAATGCAACATTATAATGTGTCACTTAGATACCAAAAAAAGATAAACCTATGCTTGTGTGTGTGTGTGTGTGTGTGTGTGTGTGTGTGTAGCAGGGCGGCTCCAGGCACCAGCACTAACTTCTTGTTAGATTGACAAAAACAGACTTCTGTTCTTAACTGTTGATTATTAAAAACAAAAAAAAAGTCTTGGAAAGAAGTTGGTGTCTGAGGACACAGCAGGGTTGCAGGACGCTTAATAAATACCCTGTTGTTATAATAGCCATCATTTTAGCATTAACAACCTCATGACTTTAGTTGTCTCATGATCACAGCTATGTTCCTGTAGATTAGGGGAGAGAGAGATTGGTAGACTTTTCAAGTAATAGCTTTCTGCACAGCAGGATGCTTTAACCTCTCACATTCTGAATGCTATTGTAAAGCAAGCAGGCTGGAAGTGATATTGAGGAAGACTGCCATGCCAACAGAGCAGGAGGGAAGCTGAAGCAGTTGGGCTCTGCATAGTTTGGATTTTCTTTGATGTCTAGAGAAGCTGGAAGAGTCAAAATAATGGGAGTTCTTTTATTCTCATTTTACTAAAGTTGGATTCTCCCAGAGGTTCTACAAAGGGAGAACATTCTACCTGGAGAGGAGATTTCCTAAAAAGGCTAAAGAAAATGTAAATTCTGAACCATATTCTGCTGCTGTCGATTGGTATAGTGCCATTCAATTCAACGGAGCAGCACCAATCTACAGCAGCAGGAAATTTGCTCCACTACCTTTATTCACTATAAAACAATACTATTAAAACTCTTCATAAGGACGAGAACCAACTACATAAACATGAAGTCCTGAACAGCTACCCCACATCACCTCCTTTGATGCTCTCATGAATCTCCCTTGCACAAAGGTATTTTCCTTTATAGAGGAGAGAAATAGTTTTCCAAATCACTTGTAATTCTTCAGTTTTGTTTTTAATCTTAGAAGGTGCTCCCAGGAAGCAATTTCTGCCATGTAAACATATTTTTAATTTAATTTTTAAATTTTCAATTTAATTTTTGTATTTTGGCCTCAGTGACCTGAAAGCTGATTGAAAATCATATATATGATACCACTGCAATGCATGGACCTCTGGTACACAGCCTGTTAGATAACAGAGGGAGGAAAGGATATACCCTGTTTCCCCGAAAATAAGACAGTGTCTTATATTAATTTTTGCTCCCAAAGATGCGCTAGGTCTTATTTTCAGGGGATGTCTTATTTTTCAGAAATGAAAAATGCCTTATTATCGGGGGGATGCCTTATATTACAACGAGAGGCAAAACTGTAAGTAGGCCTTATTTTCGGAGGATGTCTTATTTTCGGGGAAACAGGGTAGTAGTCATTGCTAAGGCAAACACCTTCTGTTAGGGAAAATCTCATACTGTGTATGCAGAACAGACAGGACCCATGTTTTGAAAGTCTCACCTGAGAGATCCACACCTAGTTAATTGCACAGTGCTCAGTTTAATTCCCTTAAGATGATGAACAGATAAGTCTTCAAATATGTTAAAGGCAGTTGTAAAGAGGACGGTGATCAATTTTTCTTCATGTTCACTGAAGGTAGGACAAGCAGTAATAGGCTTAATCTTCAGCAAGGGAAGTTTAGTTTAGTTAGAAAGTTTTCCCTCATATCTATAAGGGAAGTTAAACTCTGGAATAGGCTTCCTGTCACTGAAGGTTTTTAAGAACAGGTTGGACAAACACCTGTCTGGGCTGGTCTAGGTTTACCTGGTCCTGCCTCAGCACTGGGGGCTGGATTTGATGACTTCTTGAGGTCCCTTCCAGCCCTACATTTTTATGAGTCTATGAAACTCTGTTCAATCCTGCTGAGAATTTAATGTATGTAGGCAAAGATGCCTAAACACTGCAGACCTGGGGTAACAAAAATGCTCAAGGGCCAGATTTTCAAAGGTCTTTAGGCTCCAAAAGATGCAGATAGATGCCTAGCAGGATTTGCAGAAAGGTCTAAGCTGGTTAGGTATCATGGGATTTAAGCATCTGACCTGCTAAGGCTCTTTTGAAAATCCCATTAGATGCCTATCTGCTTCTTTAGGAGCCTAAATACCATTGTAAATCTGGCCTACATAACCTGTAGGAGCCTAAATCCAGTTGACTTTCAATGGGAATTGGGCTCTTTTCAAAATTTTATTCCTGATGCTTAAAGCAATTTTATTTTCAAGTCTGTTTCCCTTTATGTGCTTGCAACTTCTATGACTGTTAATGAAAAGAGGGCAGATGGAACACTGAGAGAATGGAACCCTAAACTATGTATCAGCAGTAGCACTAAGATCTTGCAGTTAGTAATAACTCAAATTATTTTTTATGATAAACATTGAACTAAATGATTATCTAATGCTTCAGACAGACACTAACCAGTAGTGCTCACAGCGGTTCTCAAACTTCATTGCACCGTGACCCCCTTCTGACAACAAACATTACTACATGACCCCAGGAGGGGGGACCAGCCTAAGCATCACTGCCCTGGGCAGGGTCTGTGTGTGGGGGTGTAACCTGAGGACCATCACCCAGGGTCTGAAGCTGTAGCCTGAGCCCCGCTGCCCAGGGCTGAAGCCCTGGGGCTTTGGCCCCAGGCAGTGGGGCTCGGGCTTTGGCTTCAGCTCCGGGCCCCAGCAAGTCTAACACCAGCCCTGGCGACCCCATTAAAACAGAGTCGTGACCCACTTTGAGGTCCCAACCCACAGTTTGAGAACTGCTGTTAGGCTGCCAAAACATAAAGATTTTCTTTTTTAAACTAAAACAAACCACACCTGGCTAGGACCAATCAAATTGTCAATTTTCAATTGAGAAATCATGTTAACAAACAATTTTTCTTTTTAAACATTTCTCTTTAAGAAAAGAAAGTAAGCAAAAATCAACAGAAAAACACCCTGCTGAAGCCTGCCAATTTTCCAAACTTTAATTAGGAAAATCACAGTGATGCCAATCAAAATGTCTTAAATACTATGGCAATGGGTGCTCTAGAAAGGTCATAGAGTAGGTTAGATACATGTCCTTTTCTAGTGGATATATGCTCGCAGTGCACATCTAGTGCCATTCCTTTCAGTGTACTCAGCAAATAAGTAGGTTATAGTGGTATGGACTTGAGTGCCTTATAAGCTTGTGTTGTTCACTATCATATCTGTATGTTTAGGTGTCCACGTGCAGATTCTCCATTGTGTAAGTGGTGTTGTAGGGCAGATCTCTCTCTAGCTGCTTTACAGATGACTAGACTCTACAAGGAGTAGGAAGGGTGGATTGATTTCCAGATGACTGGAGTTCAGGAGATATTAGCAAGCAGCTGGGAGGAGAGCAATTGAGTAGAAGCGCTGGTAGTTGAGGGAGGGGAGGAAAGTAGCATCATGAAAGAGTGAAACTGAGCTGGAAATCTGCAAGTTGGTGGGCCAGGAGGGTTGAAACACTGAAAGGAGTATGTGGAGGGTAGGTTTCTTGCAGCAGGAGGGACTCCATTTTGGGGCTGTTCTTTATAGAGGACCCCCGGAATATTTTGCATGACAAAGAAGTTTGCCTTGGAAAAAGGGATCATTCTGGAATGATACATTTGTATTAAGGTAGTGCCCAAACAGTGCTAGGCACTCTGCATACAAATACAAGGAGACCCCCAAAGAGCTTTAAATACTGATGTTTCAAGTCCAGGAGGCTGAGAGCGGCTGGAGCAAAGGGAGGCAGGTGAGAACTCTCCTGTTTGGGCATCAGGAAGGCAGTGGTACCTGAGAGAGAAGCTCAGAGAACAGGTGTCTGGATTTCAGCAGAGTGCTGGCACCTGACCTCAGTGGGCCTGGCCAGTAACAGAAGTTCAGAGGATGAACTGGAAAGGGGAACAGGCTGGAATGTTGATATTTGGGGGTTGGAAGGGTTGTGGAAGTTCCGTAGGGGAATTTGTGATTGGGACTAAATCAGCTGCTGGGGTGGGAGGGGAAATTGTCCTTGCGCTCTGATATTGGAGAGGTGGAAGATAGTAGGGGGACTGGGCCGGCTGCTGGTGTGCAGAGGTTGGGTGGGGTAGAGGCAGCTCACTGGGAGAAATGGGCTAGAGAATTTATATGCCTGGAGATTTGTAGCTCAGAAGGAGAGCTGGATCAGAGCACTGATGTGTAAGGGTTAGGAAGTTGTTGGCAGGGGAAATGGGCTGGTGTTACAAAGGTTTAGGTGTAATGATAGGCATCAACTTAGCTTATGGGAGTGACTATGCTAATGCCTGTGCTAAACCTCTGGGCATGCTGGGTGTGAGCTGGATGGTTCCTGGAACCTGGCCAGGCACTGACTTTACTAAGTGTTCACTTAATAAAAAAATGCTGTATTCTCCCTCTGGCTAACCTGCCTCCAGCATGTTTTTAAATGTTACAGGGAGGGGAGTGGCAGATTGGTGTGAGACGTGGCTGTTGTCTTGTTTAGGTACTGTAAGTCTCGGTTCAGCATGGGGGAGTTATCCTGCTGGGGCACTAGTATGGACATGCCAGTTGAGCAGTCCCACCTGGACATGATCTGTACTTGCAAATAATATCAACCTTTTACTCCAACAGTGGCTTGTCTCCTTCTGGGATGGCCCCAGAAAACACAAGTCACCCCGGTGGAACCCTCCCATGCCAGAGTTCTTCAAATAACCAATATCTTTTAGAACAATTGCTACCGTGGAGGTGGAGCTTACAAGCAAACAGAGTTGTAGGGTTTATCTACACTATGAGGTAATGTGGTCTATGAGGGTGTGATTTTTAAGGCACACTAATGTGATGCACATTAATTGGTCCATGCAGACCCTGCTGGTGCACTTCAACATAGTGCTGTTTGAAACAGTACTCCATGAAAGCACACTAGGGAGCCTTTAGTGCACACCAGCAGGGTTTACACAGACTGATACCACTCTGTGTAGCCAAGCCTATTGTTAGGCTCATCAAGGCTTCATCTGTTCTTTTGAGAGGAAAATGGCCCAGCAGCAAACCTGTTACTCTAACAGTTGCCGAAATGCTATAAATTGCTCTTTGCAGAAATGAAACTGCTATTGCCAAACACATCCGATTAAAATATCTGAGCAGCACAATAGGCATTGTTAGCAGGAGAAAACCGGCAGCACCAATTTCCAATGCAATTAATTTCTACCAAATCAGCAAATAGGTCCATAATCTTCTACCCAGTTTTTAGGGCAGTGGTGGGATGTAGCTTTCCTGTCAGGCAAGCCCTATTGGTGAAATAACTGGATTCAAACCCTCATGAAGTGTGGGGAAGTTCAGAACAGATCTGCATCTGAACTCTTCATGGCAAGACCACCAGTACTAAGAATGAAACTGGCTCCTGGCTATTGAAGAGACTGGATCAGTTAGTGTCAGAGCTGCAGAGAGCTGTCCTTGTTTATTTATGGCTACAGTATTTGCTGAGACAAGGGTGATGTGTCATGGGTTTCTGCAGGAAGGTGATAAGGCATTTAGAAGTAGATGGAAAGGTGTTCCCCAATAAATTAAAAGGAAGAGGCAGCGGTGCCATTTCTCATGTTACCAAAGCATGCAATAGTGCATGGAAGAAAAACTGGATGAGAAATGACAGGACAGCGAAGTAAAGTGACCAGTCACATTTGAGCTGTTTCTGTGTTCCCAATGCTTTTTGTTCTGCCTGTAGCAGGACAATCAATATCCCTTTGTTACCATTTGGTGTTCCATCCCTGAAAATGATGATGTATTCGCAGGATAGGGCAAATTAAGTAAGGGCAACTGTAGTCTTTTATCAGGGCTGGCTCTGAGGTTCTTACCTGCATTATACAAACAGGAAAGTTAGAGATGGGCCTGAACCAGAATGTCTGTTGGGAACACCTTTGAACCACAGGGAAGGCTGGATCTGAGTTCATGCCCAAGCTTAAACTGGCCCCTGCTCTTTGCTGGGCCTAAGAAAAATCCTAGATTTGAACACACAGAGACTTTGAGGAAGTAACACTTGGGCTGAGCTTTGCCTGTTGAGCTCATCTTGCCGGGAAACGTTCGACTCAGACAGACACGCACACACTAAACACCCTTCTGCCTCTCTTATTGCATCACCCTAGTTCCTCATGGAATGAGTTCTCTTGAATGGTGATTCACCCAGTAGGCTTATAGAAAAAATATTCTAAAATCCTGTATATTTTAGAGAATAGTTTTACTTAAGTCACTTAAGAATTCCACAGCGGGGATATTATCTCTTAAATTATATCGGATGATCTTGACCCAAAAATCTATAGTAAGGTTATGATTTTCTCTTCAGTTCTGTAGGACTTTTCCATATTTGCAGGTGTGCTGAACTTTCTGCTTCAGCAAAGATACCCAGGGACCTGTTAGGATAATCTAGAAGGTGATTGAATCCACATATACCCTACCCTCCAACGTAGGGGGAGAGAGAGTGAGGTAGCATGCCCATAAGACTGTGTCTGAGTACTCAGTATGGCCCTGTGGTAACCAGTAAAGAGGATGTGGGGATTGACAGGGGGAGGCAAGATAAGTGAGAAAACCTCTGGAAGACAGAGGAGGCAGACAGAAGACAGGAGGAAGTCTATACATTTACTAGTGCAGCTGGTAGCAGCTCTAAGAAGCTTGTATTGGATGGAACGGATATGATAGAAACAGCGGGAGGACATGCAGCACTTCACAGGTGGGGTTTTCAACTTTGGCCTAGCTGCCCCCATAGAAATCAACGTGAGTTTTACGGTTGATTTTAATGGGAGCAGATGCAGGTCAGTGACGAATGCTTTTGGAAGCCCATCCTACAGGGAACTGCAGTTTGCTGTAGGGGAAGATCTGCAGGTGCAGGTGACCCTCCTCTGAAATTCCAGCTTCTTTGAAGATCTGAAGCGACAGAGTTCCACGTGGCAGGCAAAATAGCTTGCCTTGGAGGCCTGACAATAGCATGCTATGCAAGGTGTGAGAGATGAGATCAGAGAGAGGCTCCCCTATTATTCCTTGTATTAGTAAGCAAGAAGGGACTGTGGAATGAATTTCCTCAGCAAAGCAGATAAGAACAGGTCCCTTTCTGACTAAAGACCTGCTGGGTGGCTGCTCCCACCATGGCTAGAGAATGGGTGTTGAGCTTCAAAGACAAAGCACTTCTGTGGGGAACAAAGAGCTTTGTATTCTATTGTGTAATCCTGACATGCATATAGGGTAGGACGGCAGCACTGCTTTGGCTTAACACTCTTCATATGGAGATGAAGTCCTTAGCCAAATTTAGCCTTGTCCTAGGCAGTCTCTACTCCCATTAAATTCAGTGGGAGCTCTGCCTGTCTACGCAAGGATGAATTTGGTCTTGTGTGCCTAACAGGAAAAGGAACGTGCTTGAAAGGAAGAGGAGGAGTAAGATATGGTAAAATTAAAGGATTTATGCAATTGACTATGTGGAATGCTCCGATGCTGTGAAAAAGGAAGAGGTGCTTCCAGATTAAGGGCTTGATTCCCAGGTCTCTTACTGAGAGGGGTATATTGTCTTTTCCCTGTAAATATTCTATGTGGGCAACATAATATGTTGAGAAATATTCAGGCATTGTCTATCTGGGGATTTTGCAATCCTCTGGTGTACATTGGAGCATAAATTTGGGGCAGGTGTGGGCTGCTGTGAAATTTCAAGGCAGTAAGCGCTATTTGCCCAGTGGAAGCATTGCAAGATGCGTTACAAACATCACTGTGCTGGAGCAAGCCAGCTGGTTATCGGAGGCATTTCCAATGACTGAGAGCTTTTTAGCATGCATTGATGAAAGACTTAAGGATCTGATCTTCTTTGATCTTCTAACTCCTGGCTGTTAATAAGATTTTGTGTCTTTATCTTGGCATGTTTTAAAAAAACAAACAATTTTTCATAAATGCCCTACTGAGATAAACATCAGTTAGTGTCATAGATTCCTAGGAGTTAGAGCAATTTGCCAGAGTAAGAATTGCAGGATTATTATGTGCTATATTTGTAAAAATGTATTTTTTTAAAGGAAAAAGCTAAGTTCACATTGTCCAGGAGCTCCCATGCAGAAATATTTCCTCCATTATTTTTCTTAAAAACTCTCTCCAGTCTAGTTTTAAATGACTCAGACCAGAACTAATAGGTCAAATGAGTGAGTAATTAGATCCCGTAACTGAATGGAAGCTATGTCTCCATTGCCTTTGGTAACTATTGTGAGCGTGACAGTCTCAAGGACATACTATTAAGATATAATACAACTGGGAAAAGGCAACTGGACAGTTCTGATTAACTGTGATTAATTTTTATTTATAAGAGAATGTGGTGCTTTACAAAATCTAATAAACCGAGATCCCCGCTGCAAATAATTTACAATCTAACACAGAGTAATATAATTTAATGGGAGTGAAATGCTATTATTTAATGTATCATAACTTTCCTTGTACCTTTTTATGTAAAATTGTGGTGTTTGGAGTTGTTAAGAGTCAGGAGACAAATTAGTGTGTGTGTGTGTGTGTATGCGCGCGTGCGCGCATGTGTTTGTTGGGGCTGACTTCCTTTTCTGTATGGTAAAATCAGTTGCTTAATTAAAATGACATGACCCTGCTGTCATTGAAGTCAATGGTAAAACTCCCATTGACTTTAATGGAGAAGGAGCAAGCCCATAGCTTTTAAGTTGCTTGGGACAAGGACCAACTTCTGTGTTTCGCCCTGTGCTCACTAAATGATGATAACAGCAACCGGAAGAGTTGCTATTTCTGGCTCAACTACCAGAAAGCCCATTCTTACCAGACTTTCCATCCAGGTTTGCAGATGTAAAATCCTTCAGTGGAATATCGGGGTACACATCTGAACTGAATCACTTAGGCTCGGTCAGCAGCTCATAGTTTCCTAATTCGAACACACAGGGCTGAGAAACACTTAATCTCCTATATGTTTCCAACATGGGGTGCTGAGAGAATGGAAAAGTCATTTGGAATGATGACTGGTCACAATCACTCATATTTAGAAACACAAATAGTTCCTGTGTAATCCTCCAGGAGTTTTGCTGCTATATGTCAGTTGACTCTTCTTTCTATAGAATGGATGTGGCACCTCATAATCCCATTCTGTGATACTGAAACCCTACTGATTTAACTACACATTTCTAATGTGCTGATGGAGCAATGGCCAATTTCTCAGACAGTAGGTCTGTCAGGCTGGGGGTGGTGGGGGTTGCTTTTTTTTTTCTTTTTTCAATCCCATAGGTAAGGATCAAGTGGCTTCCATTTACTTTAATCCAAATTGTAGGCATCTCAGTGTCTTCCATTCCCTGAGTTTAGTGGTGGAGACTGGTTTAGATCAAATCCGCAGCCCAAAACGCTCTGGCCCTGTCTACATTATAAAGCTGAAACATTAATGTTGTTAACAACATTCACAGTGCTGAGCATCATTCAGCTGTAAGTAGCAACAGAGGGTCCTGTGGCACCTTTAAGACTAACAGAAGTATTGGAGCATAAGCTTTCGTGGGTGAATGCCCACTTCAGATGACGTCTTGCGTCTGATGAAGTGGGCATGCACCCACGAAAGCTTATGCTCCAATACTTCTGTTAGTCTTAAAGGTGCCACAGGACTCTCTGTTGCTTTTTACCTATTCAGACTAACACGGCTACCCCTCTGATACTCAGCTGTAAGTGTAGAAAAAGATAACCAGTGTCCAGCACCATATTAGCTAAATGTTGCTGCTGTTTTAACCCTTGGTTGAAAGTGAGATTAACAACATTTAGCTGACACAATGATCAGCATGTTCAGCTGCAGCCAGTATTAATAACTGTTGTCAGCAATAGTGATAGGTTGTGGTGTAGACATTGCCACTCGGCGAGGTCAATGCTGACTCCAAACACAATTAGAACCAGATCCAATATCCATTGAATTCAATAGGGTTGTTTCTATTGGAATAGGCATTGGATTGGGCCATTAAAGAATAAGTAAAAAATTAAAACTCTTTTAGCCCTGGTTTACACTACAGAACCACTTTGGTACAACGACATCGCTCAGGGTATGTATAATCCACCCCTCTGGGTGATATAACTATACTCACCTAAGCGCTGGTGTGGACAGCGCTATGTCAGCAGGAGAACTTCTCCCACTGACATAGCTACAGCCTCTCACAGAAGTGGATTAACTAAGCCAGTGGGAGAAACTGTCTCCTGTCGGCTTAAGGGGTAGGCAACCTTTCAGAAGTGGTGTGCCGAGTCTTCATTTATTCTCTTTAATTTAAGGTTTCGCGTGCCGGTAATACATGTTAACATTTTTTAGAAGGTCTCTCTCGCTAAGTCTGTATTATATAACTAAACTATTGTTGTATGTAAAGTAAAAAAGGTTTTCAAAATGTTTAAGAAGCTTCATTTAAAATTAAATTAAAATGCTGATCTTACGCCGCCAGCCTGCTCAGCCCACTGCCAGCCTGGGGTTCTGTTCACCTAGGCCTGCAGTGGGCTGAGCAAGGCGACTCGAGGTCAGGGCAGAGGGCTGGGGTGTGTGTGGAGGTGCAGGGCAGAAGGCTGGGTGTGGGGGGGGTTCAGGGCAGATGGCTGGGTGTTGGGGGGAGGTCAGGGCAGAGGGCTGGAGGGTGTTCCGGTCAAGACGGGGTGGGTGTTGGGGGGGAAGTCAGGGCAGAGGGCTGGGGGGGGTGAAGGTGCAGGGCAGAAGGCTGGGGTGCTCGGCTCGTGGGGGTGCTCCCAGGGCAGGCTCAAGGCAGGGGGCTGGGAGGGATATGCCCTGTTCCACCCCCTTCCCCCAGGCCCGTCCCTACCTCTCTCTGCCTGCTCTACGGAGCAGCGAGCATGCTGCCGCTCGGCTCTGCTCCGCTCCCCCTCCCCCTCGCAAGGGCCATGCCGCAGGACCAAGCTTCCCTTCTCCCCTGCTTCTTCCCCCAGGGTGGCGCTTTCCGGCCCCTCCACCCCTCCTTCTCTCACCGGCAGGCAGCGTGCCATTCAGAATCGGCTCGCGTGCCGTGTTTGGCATGCATGCCGTAGGTTGCCGACCCCTGGAGAGAGTCTTCATTAAAGTGCTATTGCAGTGCAGCTGCATCGGTGCAGCTGCACCAATACAGCGTTTGAAGTGTAGACCTGCCCTTAGAAGATTTATATCTTCCATGAAAATGAAATATGAAAGGAGATGTCTGACTGTCTTAGATCAGTGGTGGGCAACCTGCGGCCCGCGGGCCGCATGTGGCCCGTCAGGGTAATCCGCTGGCAGGCTGCGAGACAATTTGTTTACATTGACCATCTGCAGGCACAGCCCCCCCAGCTCCCAGTGGCCGTGGTTCGCCGTTCCCGGCCAATGAGAGATGCAGGAAGTGGCAGCCAGCATGTCCCTGCGGCCCAAACCTCAACCCAAAGGACTGCATAAGATCCCAGAATCTTCTCTTCTCCTTTCTTTTACTGTAAGGATCAAGAGTTTTCTAAGTGGTCAGGTCTGATAGGTCGCCTGTATGCAATCGCAGCTGAAATATTTCCCTGGTGTGTTGATCCCTGGCTATTTTCATCATAACATTTTAATTACTACGTCTGCAAGTTACATTAGTAACTGTCTTTGTCATTTCCTGTTCTTGGGGTGGAATTTTCACCTGTGCCTTTCCTGGTTTCATACAACAAGGAAAATAATTGTGTGTTTGAGATTGAAAAGTGGGACCTAAAACACTGTCTAACGGGCTGTTAAACTCTGAGTCCTCTTCTGTGGATAGGGGAAAATGGGAATCCCTCCTCTCCCTTTATTCTTTCATTCTGTGTTATTTTTGTTCTCTGACTCAATGAAATTCTCTCAGCCAGAGAAATGTATACAGCAGGGCAAGGAAAGTATGTGGCTTGGATGCTGGGGGAGAAGTGTAAAATGCTGACAGTACAGTAGGAATAATCAGAGAAACATGCTGACCAATACAGAATCTTTTATGTATGATTGCTTATAGCCATGTGACCATTAATGTACAAGAAAGGGGTTCCTTAACAGGAGTCGTCATAAGGTTTCATTTCCCAACAGTGAATTCACATGATATCAAAATGTTTCTGCTCTTCCCCATTGCATGCATGCCAGCAGTGCTGATTGCTTTAAACATACTGGCTGGATTGTGCAACCAGTTGGCTGATGCTAAAGTTTTCATAAGGCAAAAGCCTGTGGATTTAGCATGAACAGGTATGTGGAATCATTCCAGAAAATGTGCTAAATAAAGCTAAATACACAGAGCAGTGCTTGAGTTTGGGGAACCAGAACACTTCGCTCAGTTCTGAAATCTATGCAGTCAGTTGTGGGTCCTTAACTAATAACAACCCATGGACGGGGCATTTCCTGAGAAGTGATGATTTCTGGAAGGATATGGGAACTAGGTTCAATGACTGATCTAATAGTGCTTAGCACTTAGGAGCCTAAACATCTTTGTGGATCTGGGCCTAAGCCTCAAAGCTACAACTCTCTGTCCCTCCTAGCTGGAGGGAAGGTGCTGCAGTGGATTGGGGAATCAGCTGTAACAAGGAGTGAAAAAAAAAGATTTAAAGCAACCCACAATCAAGGCAGAAGAGAAAGCTCACATTGGTTTTCCATGGGGACCCTTGTTTTAATAAGTTATCTTTTTCATAAACATAAGGAAAAACCCCAGTAGATGTATTTAACCGCCTGTGTAGAGAAACTTGTTTGTTCAGCCTGAGCTAATCTTGCCCTTTGTTTCCTGGAGCCATTAGTACCCTCCCAGGCAATATACTATTTCAGGAGGAATGATGTGAAGATGATCCCTAGCCACTCATCTCTCCCACAATCAGCAGAACTTTGAACTCTGTTCTCCTGTTAGTTATAGTGACTGAGATATTGAAGGTGATAGTTAAAGCTGGACTGCCCAGATTTCATGCGATTTCACAAATGGAAAAAATAGATATAATTATCACTGATTAAACTTTTTACACAATTACATTTTCTTTAAGGGCCTGAGGTGTCTGAGCTGTAAACTTCCTTGTTTCTCTGCCAAGGTGAATGACTCCACGATTATTGTCAGCATGGGGGGTTGAAAGAAAATCTTCATTTCAGTTTCTTTTGCTTATGGTAGTTGTGATGTCACTCATTCTGACAAAGAAACCAGGGAGGGTGCAGCTCAGATTTTGGGGATTTTTGAGCTGTCATATTGTTAAAGTGCGGAAGATACTTTTCAATGAACTCTTTGGGGCGGGGACCGTCTCTTTGATCATGTGTTTGTACTGATCTTGCACAACAGGGTCCTGGTTTATGATTTGGGCTCCTAGACACTACAGTAATACAAATAATAGTTACAGCCACATACTTTCCCCCTCTTCTTGAGTCTTACTGACAAGTTGTATAACTTTGTGCCACGCCTGTGCAGTTTAGCCGTACAGTTGCAAGTTCACTTCCATTATAGCATGACACTTTGGGCTGGTCTTCACTATGGAGCTAAATTGGAGCAGCTGCAATCGATGAAGCGGCATCCATTTAGCAGGTCTAGTAAAGACACGCTCAATCAATGGGCAAGCACTCTCCCATCGATTTCTGTACTCCTCCTCAACGAGAGGCAGAAGCAATGTCGGCCGGAGAGCATCTCCCATCAACACAGCGTAGCGTGGACCCCATGGTAAATAGATCTAAGCTACGTCGACTTGAGTTACGCTACTAACATAACTCAACCAGCAGCTGTAGTGCAGACAAGCCCTTTGTGACTTAAACATCAGGCTGGATGTTGGGGTAGCTCAGATCTGTTCCTGGTTTTGCCATATCCTTCTTGTGTGCCCTCATCCACTTCACTGTGCCTCAGTTTCCTATCTTATAAAATGACAAGACCAAAACTAATTTTACCCAGTGGGGTGTTGTGAGGCTGAATTAATTTAATGTTAAGTTCTCTGAGGTGTTTGGACAAAAGTAACTATAGAACTACAAAATATGATTCTTTTTGAACCTCCTTATCATCTGCTCATAAATTCATGAAAAAATATTGTTTCTATTTGATGTAGATTTTTATACTGCTCCCATCAGCACCTGTAATTGTCAAAGGTGGCGTATTTGCAGGGATCAAAATGTATGTCCTTTTATTAGCCTAAGGGTTAATTTGTTTTTTTTTTTAAGCTTGAGAAAAATCTATTCAGTGATTTTTGTTGAAGGTGAGTGAGAAAACAAATATAGAGGTTGTGGTGGAAGAACAAGGCGTCTGAGTGGGAGATACTTCTGGAGCCAAAATGTCAAGTTCTATGGCAGTTTGAAACATTTGTCAATCATCCATTAACTGAAAAATATTTTATTTTCCCCAATTGGTTCTATTTTTTAAATCTCTGTCCATTGCAGTTGACAAGGGTGTAACATCACTAGGAGAATGGGAGGAAGCAGAATTCAATGAGAGGCATAATTATTAGTTACATAATGCTGTAGGTGTGCAAGAAATAGTTTAGAAGGAATGAGAGGAGCTGGCAACTGTTGCAAATGTCTGAGCGCACCAGCTGATTCTGGCAGGCCTACAACAGCCCAAGAATTAGAATGCAAAACTTCCCTTCGAGGGAAAGAGCTACACTCTCAGAAATACAATCTACATATGGGACTGAGGTTCAAAATTGAAGAAATCTCTAGAGGTTACTGCTGTGACATCTTCAAAAGGTTCCGTTTGATCAACTGGTTTTGAGTCAGCATTCTTTGCTCTTCAGTTCTTATATGCCAATGCAATCCTAAAGCAATTGGACTTAATGGATGTCAATGTTTTATCCTGCTGACCTAATTCTTATTGATTTCATTGGCTGGGTCCTTTGGTATATATATATATGTGTGTGTGTGTGTATAGATACTGCCTTTCTGCAGAACAGGTAGAATTTTAAAGGGCCAGGACTCTAATTAATTGATTTTGAATGTGTTTGTAATTTGTTTACAAACATAGGTGATGCTTAGGCCTGATTTACACTTACAGATTTGCTGGCATAGCTATGTTAGTTAGAGGTGTGATTCCCGCCCCCCTGCTCTTGGACCAACGTAGCTATCCAGCAAATGTCCTCGTATAAACACAGTTTTGCTGACAAAAAAGTTATTTTGACAGCCTACTCCGTTTGGGGAACTGGAATAAACTACAGTGGGGAAGGCACTCTCTTATCGGGGTAAGCTGTGTCTCCCACTAGGTGGATTTGCCATGTTGCTAAGCTGGTATATCTATACCTGCAAACCCTTTTCAGTGTAGACAAGGCCTTTGATAAAGGGCTACTGAAAGCAGAATGAGGTGACCTATTAGGCTATCTAACCTACACACCCATAACACTGCAAGCTTGTTCCTCAGATTGTATGAGTGTGTGTGTGTATGTCCCTGTTTGGAGAACTGGTATAAGTTACACACTGACAGTCTGAGGAACAATCTTTCAGTGTTACGGATGTGTAGGTTAGATAGCCTAATAAGCCACTTCAGTCTGTTGTCAGGAGCCCTTTATCTAAGGTCTTGTCTACACTGGAAAGGGTTTGCCAGTATAGATATACTAGCATAGCTACATGGCAAATCCACCTAGTGGAGACACAACTTATACTGACAAGAGAGTGCTTTTGCCAGTGTAGTTTATGCCAGTTCCCCAAACGGAGTAAGCTGTACTGCCAAAAGAACCTTTTTTGTCAGCATAATTGTGTGTGTATGAGGGCTTTTGCCAGTATAGCTTAGTTAGTCAGGAAGGGGAGGAAATCACACCCCTAACCAATATAGCTATGCCAGCAAAACTTTAAGTGCAGACCAGGCTTAAGTATCACCTACCTTAGTAAACAAATTACAAATACCTTCAAAATCTGTTCTTTAAAATCCTGGCCCTTTGAAATTCTAACTGTCCTGCAGAAAGTCGATGTCAGGTTACAGAAATTGTGTTATTCAATTCACCCTGTAGTGCAAGAGGAATTTGAAAGGTTCCAGGATTGCACCTGTATTCAGAGGGCCAGATTCATAGTTGCTGGTGCAAAAGGGGCATGGGGCAGGCATAAAACACTCCCAGGAAATATCCCTATCACAGACAGCTAACGTGCTGTTCTCAGGGCTGTCTTGGTGTCTCAGCAGCTGCAGGCTCAGGGGCTGGGCCATTGTGCTGTGGGCGTGGCCAAAGGGGAGGTGGAGCGGGCGCTGGCTCCAGGAGGGATGGTGATGTGCTGATAGTGGAGGGTGGATCTTGGCTCTTGGAGATTCTGTGCTCCTGCTGTTGCCCATAGGGCTGTCCTAGTCTGTGCTGGGGGCTGATCTAGTCCTTGCAACCGCTGAATAGGATAAGCTCCAATCTCCACTGAAGAGTCTTCCCAAGCCCCCTTG
This sequence comes from Trachemys scripta elegans, assembly GCF_013100865.1. NCBI lineage: Eukaryota > Metazoa > Chordata > Testudines > Emydidae > Trachemys > Trachemys scripta. The sequence goes on along the minus strand of NC_048300.1, from coordinate 43,047,013 downwards.
GCACCATCTCCTATTCTCCAACTGTTCACATTTTTCTAAAGCTTTTTCCTAACAGTCAGCCTCCATTTCCCCTCTTACCACTCAATCCCACGATTACTTCTTGTTCTGCTCTTGCTGGCAACTGAGAGCAATTGATCTCAGCCTTATTTAGACTCACCCTTTCTTCCAGATGGACAATACTAATATCTCCCTTCTGCTCAAGCTCTAGTTTAGATAATGAATTCTTCCTTAGCTTTTCTTCAAAGTTCCTGATTATCATTTGCTAACATTTCCAAGGGGGCACTGGGTCTCTTGTTCCCTGCATTCATCTGCATGGCTCTCATTGATTTCAAATGAGGTTTTATGTGGGTGTCAAGGGCAAGAGTAAAACCCCTGGGAAAGAAGAGCCGAAAGTTACCAACAGTGAGGACTCAGATGGACAAGGGGAGAGTAAAGAGAAAACACAATTTGCCATTCAAACGTTCCTGTTACTTTAAGTTAGAAAATATATTGCTGAACAAACATGTGGCGGCTGCAGTGTATCAGAGCTGAAGGCTTCTAACCTGTGAATAAGCGGGAGTTGAGTCATAGATTCCAAGGCCAGAAGGGACCACTGTGGTCATCTAGTCTGCGCTCCTGTATAGCATAGGCTATAGAACTGCCCCCCAAATAATCCCTAGAGCATAGCTTTTAGAAGAACATCCAATCTTGATTAAAGTTGCCAGTGATGGATACAAAGTCTTTGATGAGATCAGCCAGTCTTGCAAAATTTCTGATGGTATCTGAAATGAAACTGGAAAATAGGCCCCTTCACTATTGGATCCTTCCCAGAATGAGGCTTTGGTTCAGGAAATACAGATTCAAACATCTTCCTTCCCCTTACCCTGAAGGGGGTTCAGATTTGAGGTTCTGTTTTGGTTTTGACCCACTCTGCCACAGAAACACTTTAAACCAACTTTAGAGCAGAATTCTCAATCTCTTCCATGGTGGGCCCCCTCACCGAGGGATATGGGAAGGACAGGATGGTCATGACCCTCTAACGTGGGGTTGCATACAAACCCTAGGTTAAAAAGCTATATCTTAGAGAGCCAGATGGCAAAGGAATAGAGAAGAGCAGATCGTCTTCTTTAATCATAGTCTGTTATGCAATGTTATTCTCTCAAATTGTCTGTATTACCCCCTTATTCTGCACTAACCTTGAGCACTAACCTTCCATAGGAGGCAGGGTGAACACCAAAGACTCTGTATTAACTTCCTCTGCTCTCTCAAATTAGAAACCCTTAGATTTGGTACACCCATCAAATAGCTAAAGGACACTCCAAGCAGCATCACACCTGACCTATGAGGGTTGTCCTTCAAGGCACTTCACATCTTTCTACAACAGTAATTTTCAGTGATCTGCATCAGATATTGCTATATACAAGCATGTCTACAACAGTGGCCTACTTCCTAATATATCTGCAGTCATGTTGACAATGCTGGGCTGGATACACAGAATCTGACTTGAGGAGGTATAAACCATACTTCCCTGAGCTACCCAGGTGCTGGAAATAGAAATGTGGGGGGGGGAACGGATGCGGGGTGTGCTGCCATACCCCCTGACTTTAAGTGGAATCCATTATATACAGGGTTTACAGTTTGGTTCAATGCCTCCCAGCACTTCCCACTATAAAAATTGTTCCAGCATCCCTGCTACCTTGTGCAGAAGCAAGGATTCCCCCAGGCAGTGTTCCTACCATGATGCCTTTGGTTTCCCAGCATAGAGAGCAGCTTTAACTCCCAACGGGAGCACCGCATTCTCTGAGCAGGCCCCATTTATGGTCAGGACTGGCTATTTTTTGTCTGCCTGCAAAAGAGACTTGGGAATTACTCTGTCCTGTTAAACCTAAAACTCGTAAGGAGTGGTTGACAACTGCACTTTCCTCTCCTGTCTGATCTGTCCAAAAATCCATCATGTCCACAAAGGGATTTGTTTAGCAATAGTCCTAGTGTCACGTTGTAAATTTTCTTGGGATTCCAAAGTTTGTCCAAGATGGGAATTCAAACAGGAGGGCAATTTAGTAAGCTACAGGTTATCAAGGCATTAGGTTTCTATTTGTTGTGGCAAAATGAAAATTATTTTAATAAATTATTGCATGTAACCAATCTGTCGCACTTTGAGTTTTGTGACATTTTCATAAAAGATCAACTATTGATTGAATAACTAGCTATTAAACGTTTACGCCTCTGGCAGAAAAATTAGAAAATAAATGAATTTCAGGATTGCCCTTTCTCCAAGAAAATATAAGATTAACTCTTTCCTTCCTCCTACAATATTGGATAATGACATCCTGAGATATCATGGTACAGGTATAATAACAATAGCTGTATCCTGGAAATTATGTCTTCTTGTTGTGGGAAGTATCGGTAAAGGGACAACACTGTTCACTTGAATTGTTTAAAATTTGATAATTTTTTTTAAAAATTCCAGGTTCTCACAGAGTGAGCTCTTTCGACAGGATGTCCTGACATTTTTTTTTAATTTCTTAACTTTTTATAACAAGTGGTTCTGCTGATGTTTACAAGGGTCTTTTTGGAAAGGAGAAACTGACCAAGGTGTGAATCCTGCAACTACCTGTATGTGGGCTTCGCAGAGCCACATTAGAGTCGATGGGTCATACAGGCACAAAGGTGCATATGGGTGCAGTTAGTTGTAGGATCAGGGCCTGAAGAGCTGATCCTCCAAAGACTTGTGCACATGCTTAGCTTTCTGCACTGTGCTTCACTTTATACTTGTCGAGTTCAATGGAGCTATATATGTGCATGTGTGTAAGGCTTTGTAGGGTCAATGCCTCCCTGACTGGATGCAAAGAACTGGCAAATGCACAAAGTAAACAAGCAAAAAAAAAAAAAATAGAGAAAATATTTGTCCTTATTAACTTCTTCAGTTAGAGTAATCTTAGGTGTCACGTGAATCAGTGTAACATTTTCAGACAGCAATGTGATTTCCAGTCCAAGTTTTCCCTTTAATAAAGTTTTTAAAAAAAATCTATACTGCAATTCAGCAGGAGAGAGGGATGTTAGGCCCCAATCCTGCAATTCACTGCCTGGATGCAATGAAGATTTCAACATGCCCATGCAGTCACAGCAGTCCTTCAGCACACAAGTTGCAAGACAGGGCCCCTGGCTGGTAGTAAATGGCCTCAAATGTAGCACAATAGGGATTCAAACCTTTTCTTGCTTCCCCCCCCCATCTATTTCAAGGAAGCTCTGATGCTGAAACATCATCTCAAACCAAATTTTATGTTTATTTTTTATTGAATAAATATCTGGACCCCTGACAAAAGGAACAAGAATGGGGCCTTTTGCTACATGGGGGTAGGTGCAGCCAGAGACTCAGGGCTCCTGCTCTCCGAGCTTTGAAAGGTGCCTGGCTGCAATTACAAAGTCCTATTCTACCATTAAACTTTTCTGAGGGCATAGTCCTCTTTCCCTGCACTCAGCTGAAATCTCTTTTTAGTGCTCTGTACTGCTGACCTCAGTGATAACATGACTAATGGAAAAAGACTAATTCTGTGCTGGCTTGTGTTTGTAGGTGTTAGGGCAAATGTTTATCCAATTCCAGCTCATGTGGGGTCACACCCTAAGAGGGGAACATGTCGTGCTGCTGTTCTTGGACCTGAGTTTAGGTGAGGGCTGGGATCTGCCAGCTTCATTGTGAGTGGCGCTGAATGCAACACGCACTCAGGCAGCAGCAGGCTGCTTCCCAGGCTCAGGACGGGTAACAGGCCTGCCTTTGAATCTCCTGGTAACTGAGGAGGAGTGGGAGGTCGAGGGTATGTGGAAAATCTAATGGAGCAAGATTTAAAATGGCAGGGAGAGGAGGAAAGTGGGATCAAGGTACAGAGCAGGTAAAGGAGCTTAGAAATGGGTGAAGGAAAAATGGGGAAAGGCAAAGTGAGAAGACGTGCTAAAAATGGAGGGAAAGGAGAGGCAATGGAAAAACAGGAGAGACAAAAGCATAGAAAAAGCCCAAACCCAAGAAGGATAAGCTGGGGGAAGATGGTGTGTGTTTGTGGGGGGAAAGAGTGGGGTTGAATGGCTGGCTTCTACAATTTAGCCTTTGTCCTGTAAATCCTGGCTGTAGCCCTCTTTGTACTCCCGGAGTCTCACTTTGATTCTTTTTTTTAATCAGACCCCAAGATCTCCAGGTGAAACTTAATTCAACCCTCCAATTTTGGGCCCAAACTATGTGAAACCGCTGGAATTTTGGTGCTCTCTCTCCAAAACCATAATTATGGCCACAGCCCCTCAGAAGTGGCCTGCCCCTGCCTTGAGGCTCATGAACTTAGTCCATATTTGGGGTTTGCAGTGAAACAAGGTGAGAGCTTAGTTTGGCCTGCAGTTTCACTAGCAAGGTTTTACAGAGTTATAATAAGGGCCCTTGACATGAAACTTGGACACTCAACCAACACCATTAATTTAAATGGGCCAGTCACATAACATCACTTTCTGGATCATAGAATCACAGAATATCAGGGTTGGAAGGGACCTCAGGAGGTCACCTAGTCCAACCCCCTGCTCAAAGCAGGACCAATTCCCAACTAAATCATCCCAGCCAGGGCTTTGTCAAGCCTGACCTTAAAAACCTCTAAGGAAGGAGATTCCACCACCTCCCTAGGTAACCCATTCCAGTGCTTCACCACCCTCCTAGTGAAAAAGTTTTTCCTAATATCCAACCTAAACCTCTCCCACTGCAACTTGAGACCATTACTCCTTGTTCTGTCATCAGGTACCACTGGGAACAGTCTAGATCCATTCTCTTTGGAACCCCCTTTCAGGTAGTTGAAAGCAGCTATCAAATCCCCCCTCATTCTTCTCTTCTGCAGACTAAACAATCCCGGTACAGGCCTGTCACATCTTACGCTGGGGTTGCGTTCCGCAGTCAGCGCGTAAAGCGAAAATCGCGTATAGTCAAAATTACATTGAGTGTAATGGCAGGTGGAATCGCCCGCACTACAGGTACAGTATTAAAATTGTTATTTCTCTCTTTTTTTTTGTTTTTGCCGACCGCGTAAAGCTGAAATCGCACATGTTAAATGCGCGTAAGATGTGACAGACCTGTATCTTTTAAGTTGCTTTTAGGAAGTGGGTCAGAGATAAATAGGGGACTGTTTACTTAGCACCCCTCACCCCACCCTTCCTTCCACAATTATTATTATTATCATTATTAATAATAATTAATAACAAGCAGTACTTACCTACATTTGCCAGGGGTATTTCTTGCTACTTTTGGTGGCACTCAGCATCTCCCAATCTTGTTGTACAGAGAAGAAAAAATAAGGGATTGTTGGCAACCCAAATTAGAGAGGAGGGTGACTGTGTCCTGTAGTGTTAGGCAATCCTTGGAAAGACTTAGGAAATCATTTGTTTTTAACCAGAGTAAGATAATCCTTTATGAATAATGAACCTTAGTGTAGTGGGAGGGATAGCTCAGTGGTTTGAGCATTGGCCTGCTAAACCCAGGGTTGTGAGTTCAATCCTTGAGCGGGCCATTTAGGGATTTGGGGCAAAAATCTGTCTGGGGATTGGTCCTGCTTTGAGCAGGGGGTTGGACTAGATGACCTCCTGAGGTCCCTTCTAACCCTGATGTTCTATGATTCTTGGATTCAAAGCACTGAGACTTGACATTGAGATACATGGATCGTGTCATGTCTGCACTGCATAAGTAGCCATAGAGCACTGGCTAAACTACCTGGGCCAAATTCATCCCTGGTGTAACTCCACTAAGGTCAATGGAAATACATCCAGGAAGAATTAGGCCTTGGCCTCCTGTCCCAGCATGCACTGGACAATCTCCTCTATGGCAGTGTGGTGGTATAACATATTTTTAGAGGAAGTTTAAGAATGCCACTTAGGAGTACCAATATCTGCATTCTCCATGCCCCCACCCTGGGCTCCCACTGCTCATTCATCACTGCTTTTCACTTTTCTTCTTAGATTTACAAGAGCTTGTACTGGCTCCACTCCCAGCCCCTGTACTTTAGCCAAAAGATGGAACGCCCTGGACAAGGGATAGCCATTGTGACAGGTATGGCAATTTCCTGGAATGTCCTGGACAAACTCTGTTGAATTAAGTTTAATGATCTGAGGACTTCATTGTACTAAAAATTCAATGTTTGTGTATTATTGTTGGGTCTGAAGGACTGATTCCTACCAGAGCCCTTGTTGGAGTTGGCATGACCTCTGGTAAGCTTATCAGCATGTGTTTAGGTACTTTTATCATTTTAATATGTTTTCCACATAATGCTTTCACCTTACAAATAAATGTCCTTGCTTAGCAAGGGCTGGGTGTTAATTTTTAACTGTGGGCAATTACGCTGTTTGTAGCCTCGAAAGAGAACGCAAAGCAGGCCTGCTTAGGCCATCTGACTTGCTGGGGAACTCACAGTGTAGGGAGGGAGCTCTGCAGCCTGGAAATACCCCAGTCAGGAGGGAGAGAGAGATGCAGATCTCTATCCCAGAGAGGTGATGGCTGAAGAGCCAGGAGCCTACAGTGGATGCCCTTGCTGGACCACGAGGAGAAAGTAGAGGTACAGTTGCCCTGAACTTTGACAGCCGTGTTCAGTACAGCTGTTGGCATGTCCCTAGGACTAGCTCTGCTCTTTGCTTATTCTGGTCAGGACTATGGAGGGAGATCTCCCCATGACATTACAGGCAAATAACAGGCTCATCTGGTATGCTTGTCTTGGGAAATAATCCCTTTCATAAAGACAGGCATAGTAGCACTGGCTCGAAAGGCCAGTTCTAGGGGCAGGTGAGCAGGATGGTCGCCTTGGGTGCCAACTTCCAGGAGCACCATAGCACTGTTCCATTTGGCTTTAAAAAAATAGTTTTTTGGCTTGGTTTGATGGGGGTGGAGGGGTGGCACACAAATGTTTTCCACTTTGGCTAGCAAAACTGCTAAGGCTGCTCCTGCTGGCTTGGCAGAGCTTATGGAACCATTCTGCACTGTTGGGGTTGCCTCCATTCAGGGTCATTCCTGTGTCATAATGAAGCTGCCTGAATTGAGGCAATGTTTACACTCCGCAAAGTGATTAGTCACAATAGGTGGACTGCACCCAGAAGTCCCTGTGCATATGGAACAATCCAAACCTCCAGAGTCAGAAAAATTTAGCTGGAAATCAAGGCCCCAATTCATCAAAACACTTAAACACAAGTTTAACTTTAAATTAAATGTAATGCTGTACTTCAGTGGGATTTAAGCACATGCTTAACAGTAAGCATGTGCTTAAATGCTTTGCTGAATGGGAATGGGATAACTCAAATGCGTAATGTTAAGCATGTGCTTACATGCTTTGCTGAATCAGATCCAAATGGAGTCAACTTTTCTAATGTGATTTTCTGTGCTTCCCGTTTCCACATAGTCCAGAGATATAGTTATTGTTTATCATTTGTATTGAGGTACCAGGACAGGGGGCTTGTTGTGCTAGGTTCTTTACACAGACCTCTGTCTTGTACCATTCAAATCCCTTCTGTTTACTACCCCAATTGAAACCAAGACGTGTGCATGAAAATAACAACAGTGTTTTAAAAAAAGGCAATTGAACACTTTTGAACCTCAGGAAAGTTTTTCACTATGGGTTTGATTTGAGTTTTCCGAGAAGATTCAAGTACACATTGTAGCTAAACTAATTGACTATCCCTAGAAGACGTGGTGTCACTTCATAATGTATGCCCATCATTCCCTGATGCAATATTCGACCTGATTGTTTCCCATTGCACATGCTGATCTTACAGGATCCTGTGAAACTGTGGAGCATCTGGAAATTTTTTTGCATAGTGATGACTCTGTGTAGTCTTGCATGTGGTCTGGTTGTGGAAGTATACTGCAGGCATCTCATGAGATGGGCTTAAATTAGCATAACACAAAGGAAGCAGCACTCAGTCCTTGATGGAGTGGAGAAGGGCAGAGGCTATCTGTCCAGTGAGCATTTCTTATACTTCTGAATATTTTGGAGGTAGAGTATGATTCTGATTGCACTGAATTCTCTCTGGGGCCTTAGGTGTTGTATAGTTAATCACTGATGTTGTCCTAAGAGAATTGCTGGTGGGATCTGGTAAGAAGAAAGAAGAGAGTGATTTGTTTAATCAGGTTGCCTAGAGTGCCGTGGTTTAATCACAATGACACCTGCTGATGGATATAGTCTGTCAAGAATGTATTTCCCAGTGTACTTGATTGTCCATATGGATAATTTTGGGACTTTTTTTACTTGAAAATTGGCAACTTTTTGTAAAATAAAATAAAACTTAGATCTCAGAAACAAAATATTCCCCTCTCACCATTCATTAGATCTCTCAAAGCAGTTAGCTCTAACCAGAAGATCATATGGACTTTGACCATGTTGGGACCATGTTCCTTTATGAATTAGCATCCTTTCTATGCTTTGGACTTCCTACTAAACGTATGGCTCATCAGCATGCCCAAGCACCTCTTCTACATTCTGCATCCCAGTAGCTTCCTTCCTTTGAGTATGTCAGTGGTTTAGTTGTCATCTGAACATGGGATTTAGGAGCGAGAAACCCCTGAATTCTAATCTTTGCTTTGACACGGACCCCCTGCTGCAAGTCACTGTACAGGATTCCATAACATGGTGCTGAGCTTTCTACGAGGGTGTGTAGCTTGACGAACACAGGTACAATAGCATTGCTATTAGCAATGGCTGGAATGTTTTGTAAATATTTCCTAGCGCAGATGAGGCCCAAAGGGCAAATCCAGCCTGCATTTAACCTGTGTAACTTCACTGATGTCACTGGGGATGTAATTAAGAACAGAATTTGGCCACTAACCTCTCTGGCTGTGCTCTTCAAATCTTGGGGCTTCTAGTTAGTCGCTGCTAAATAGGTGACCAGATTTTCAAAAGTCTTGACTTCAATGGGAGCTATCAGAGATCAGCTCCATGAAAGGACTCGGGAGCCTAATTTGCTTCTGTGCTTCTGCCTCAGTTTCTCCTCCTGAGACTTGCCCACTAGCAGGGAAGTTGCAAGGGTTCATTAGTTAACATTTGCAAGTGCTTTGCAGATTGGAAGTGCTAAGTCTCAATGTTGTTCCTTCCACTTGAGCCACCATGACCCCATTTTTTGCCTTGCTTCCTCCTTTTCCTGAAGGCTGCAATCTCTCAGACCAAATCCTGGACCTCCACGTGCATTGCAATAAGCCTACCAAAAAAAAATGCTTTGAGTAGTGCCACAAGGGATGATGATGCCTGGGAGATTCAACGATGCTGGTGACGTTTGTTGGGCAAGCAGAGTTAAGTGTCACACACTTTGATAACCTGCACGTGTTAAATATTGTGAGGTTCTGGCCACATCCTTCAACGTGATGGTGAACACCAGCAGAGCTGAGGAGTTTCGAGTTCAGCTGTAGGCTGAGGGTGGCTGATAACGATGAAGCATAGCTAATAGCTTGTCATATAAATACCCAGGTGTCCGTCATGTATGCCACAGCGTAAAAGTTGGAATTGCCTGGGACATTTCTTACAGTTACTGATAGGAAATATGCATCACCCATCCATCCCTCCACCCATTCCTCACTGAGTACATTTCCCTGTGCTATGAAGCCTTTACAAAAGTCTGCCTTACTCTCCTCTGCAGATTTTTTGGGGTACTATCAACTTCTCTGCGTTTTGCTCCTTACGCTAAGAGGTCTTTTAATGAATGTAGCGTGAAACATGCTGCCTACTGACATACGCAGTGTGGCTTCTGTGACCTGTATTACCCCACACTTGGTATACAGGACAAATTAAGGTGTTGATAAAAGTAACCCCGACACTTATTCTGTGAGGTACGGAGCACCCCCAACTACCTCGCTGATAGGAGTTGACATTGATAGGAGCTGAGTTTCAATGCCCGCATCACAGGAAGTTCAGCACTTGACAGCAATGGAACCCACCTTTGCAAAAGCACTATATTTAACAAGGTGAAAATAACACATTTATTTCCTCTTGTCATCATGCTAAATGGGATTGATTTGACTGATAAGCATTGGAGATGGGCCAGAAGTTGAAACCCATCAGACAGCTCCTTTGGGGACTTGGGCAAATTTGAATCTGTATTCAAAGCCACAGCTGGCTCCTTGTCAGTTTAATGGACTGACGGAAACCCCAAGATGTGAACACTTGAACACTTCGTATAGCTGAGATCCAGCCTGAGACCTTAATATACACTTGGCTGCTTGGAACCATCCCAAGTATCCATGGTTTTGCTGAGGCAGTGGCTGTCAGGCAGTGGTCCAGCAAGGAGCTGGCTGGCTCAGGCTTCTGGCTCTCCTCTTTCCAGCTGCTAAATGGCACTAAAAGAAGTTAAAACACATTAAATATTTCCCTAATATTCGGTTTCCATGTAAGCAATAGATGTAGTTTCCCCAGGATGCTGCAAGATCACAAATGGGAAGGGAGTTGCTCTGCATGCTGGCAAATGAGAGGGTAAGTGGTCCATGGCTAAACTATTGTAGCTTAATTACTCTCTCTTTTCCCCCCTGCAAGATATTTTTATGGAATTTTCCCCCTTAGCAAACACTTACAAGATGAACTAGTCCACTTATTTTTATTTTGTTTCTTCATGAAGTATATATACATTTATCCTTAATAATTTAAAAATTGATGCTATGAAAAGATTTGAGACTCCCTGTGCTAAGGGATGGGCAAACTGGCTTGGAAAACTTCAGAGCTAGCCTTGACCAAAACCCACAAGATGAGATCATTTTTGAGAGTCTAAACATACTGGATTACTTTATTGCACGTGTTTTATTATTTTCAGCAGCTCTGCAACTCCTGGCCCTTGTTGGGACCAGTGAAGGAATATCCTATGCTATTTCTGGTTCAACAGGAGGCAGGGCATGCCAGTAATCTCACAAGAGAATCTGCTCTTGTGAAATATCCACCCTCATTTTGCAGACTGACGAGGTCGTGATTATTTAGATAAATGACACCGGAAACACAGGATTTACCATACCACAGCCTTGCCAAATTCTACCCACACATTTGTCCTAGGTGATTAGCTTTTTGATGAGGGAGTAAAATGTGTTTATTTTTTTCCTTATCCCCCAGTTGTGGGTGAATAACTTTTTGTGCTTGGGCTGGTAAATGTTTGTGACAATTATGAGCAACTGCCATATTAGGTCAGAGCAATTAATTTGTCAAGTCAGGTATTCTGCCTCTAGGAGTGGCCAATAGCAGATGATTCAGAGGAAAGCAAAATCCCTTCATAGGACCCTTGGCTGATGGTGCAGTGTTGTGTATATAAGGAATAGAAAGGGGAAGTTTCTTTCTCATCCCTCTAGTAAGTTCCTTCTCATCCCTCCTTTTGCCCCGAAGCAGGAGGTTGGTTACCTCTTTAAGGACAAATATTGTAGTAGTTCATAAACATATCCAGCCCCTTTATACAATACATTCACCTACGGTATTTGGGATCAATCCTGACTTTAGGCTACATGTGCCATATATGGATTCTCAAAAAGCCACAGCCAGGAAAGGCAGTGTTGGGTGCATCTCTTATGCCCAGATCCTGACTCTGTCAAAGCCAGTGGAGTTCACATGACTAAGCTAATGTGTGTGCACTAGAACATTGCTAGAGGCTAATCGTTGCCTGTTGCTACATTAATGCACTGGCATTTATGGAGACTTGATGTGAAGCTGAGACATTCATTCTCCAAGCAGGAGATACTGATCCTGAGACAATATCCTAGGCTTTATTTCTCTTGTACCAAATGATAGATGTTGATGCAAACACAACTGTACACTAGAAACTGACTGTCAGGATGCATGATGGCATTCCATGTTTATGCTCTGAGCTCTTCAGGGCAGGCAATATCGCTTAGCATTTCTCTCTGCGCTAGGCCCAGAATGGAGTAGCGCCCTGTCCCCAACCTGCTTGGACCTCTAGGTATTCTTGCAATATGAATAATAATCAGTATTGTCTCTTGGTTGTTCCAGATCAGATTTGCTCAGTTTACAAGGTTTTTATCCTCCACAATTGGATGGGTAGGGGAACTCCCACCTTTTCATGTTCTCTGTATGTGTATATATATCTCCTCACTATATGTTCCATTCTATGCAGCCGATGAAGTGGGCTGTAGCCCACGAAAGCTTATGCTCAAATAAATTTGTTACTCTCTAAGGTGCCACAAGTACTCCTGTGCTTTTTGCGGATACAGACTAACACAGCTGCGACTTTGAATCCTTCAACAGATTTGATATTCTATCCAGCAGAGGGCAGTGGTAGATATGTGCACTGACCAGTAAGGTGTAACATTTAACTCCCATTGGTATGCATGGTAATTATATACATATGGGGACAGCAGAATAGACTCCTGTTCTAAAGGAGGATTAGGACGAACTGTTCTGGGACACCACAGGCCTAAATACTAGGGACTGGTATTACCAGAAGAAAGAGCATCCATGGCAAGTGCAACTGAATACTCCTGTTTTTACATCCCGGCATTGCTTGGAGGGCAGGGTGGGGAGACCAGGGCCTGCTTAATTATTAATGTCATACATAAAGGGGAAAACAGCAACGTGCTAAGGGCTATTTCATCATTTTCAGGAGGGTCCAAAGGCTGCAATTTCATATTAACCATCCTATCTTCTTTTAGATCCCTTTTAAAAACATACCTCTGCCATGATGCCTTCAAATAGCTACCAGATGGCATTGGCCAGGCAGGTGATGAACTGAGTCTTCTGGGTTTATGCTAAACTCTGTTTGTTTAATTGTTACCTCATATGTCCAGCCCTCTGAGCCCAGGCCCATTAGTTTGTTTTATCTGTTTTGTACCATCTGAGGACTGTGGGACAGGGATGTCTACTTTGTTACCTGTGCAGCTGATGGCAATTTTTCCAGTCATAGAATCATAGAAATATAGGGATGGAAGGGATCTCAAGAGGTTATCTATTCCAGCCTCCTGCACTGACCTAGACCATCCCTGACAGGTATTTGTCTAACCTGTTCTTAAATCCTCCAATGAAAGGATTCCACAACCTCCTTGGGTAACCTGTTCCAGGACTTAACCTTATAGTTAGAAAGTTTTTTTCCCTAATATCTAACCTAAATCTCCTTTGCTTCAAACTAAGCTGATTACTTCTTGTCCTACCTTCGGTGGACACGGAGAACAATGGAATGCCCTCTTCTTCATAACAACAGTTTATGTATTTGAAGACAGTTATCATGTCCCCCCTCAGTCTTCTCTTCTCTTGATGAAATGTGCCCAGTTCATTCAACCTTTCCTCATAGACCATGTTTTCCAACCCTCTGCAATTCACTGTGCTTATCCCAGCAGGTCTGATTTTAGTCCAGGGCCTGCAGTTCTGCTCTCTCCCAGGGGCAATGAGAGTGGTTACCAGTGACCAGCCAGCTTTCACAAAGCACAGTCTGTTTATTTTTAGGACGAAAGCATTAAAGAGACAATATATAATAAAAGAAAAGTCTACATGAATGCTGGCTTACCAGGTGTCATCCATCTTCTGCATAGAGACCCTGGCAGCTTCCAGTCCTTCATGCACTTTCAGCAGGGTTTTGCCCTCTGGGTTACAATCTCATGCCAGTTTTTGGATCACAACGAAGGACACTCAGTCAGTTTAGGCTGACCCATTATAGCACAAGTCCTGCCTTTATCTGCTGAGCTGCTTGAACCTGGTGTGATGGTGCTTCCCGTGGGAGCCAGCTGAGGTCACTCAATCAGGGTGAACTGCAAACCAAACGGGGCAGACAAACCCCAAACACTGGTGGATATTCCAATACTTAGATTTACCAAGCCAGCACAAAACAGCTTCTATAGTACCTCACTGGTTACTCAGAAGTCCAAACAACGCAGTTCCCTTAAAGTACCCAGCCTCAGGCCTCCATCCAGACACACCTGTCAAATATGATGATGATTTACTGAAAATCTTATCTCATCATATAAAAGAAAAGGTTCTTCCAATCCCAAAGGATCAGCCACATACCCAGGTTCAATTACAACTTAGATCTTACCCAAAATACACGCTAATAGCCAATTCTTATTAACTAAGCTAAAATTTATTAAAAAAGAAAAGAGAAAGAGTTGGTTAAAAGATCAATATACATACAGACTTGAATTCAATTCTTGAGGTCCAGATACATAGCAGAGGTGAGTTTGTAGTTGCCAAAAGTCCTTTTAGAAATAGTCCATAGGTTATAGTCCAATGTCCATATTCAGGGTGGCTCCAGTCAATGACTGGGGATCTCAATCCTTGTGGCTTAAGGTTTCCCCCTCTTGAAACCCAAAGCAGATCTGAGATGAAGTAGGATCGTGTCCCAGGATTCTTATACATTTCCAGCAGCCTTTTGGCCTGAGAAAACAATAGGTTTAACTCTCCTTCCAAACATCCTGGATATTAGCACAGGGTAATTTAGCCATTAAACAGTTCAGATACAGGTTACCACAACCTTCAAAGAGACATATAGACAATAATACTATTTCACTCAAGTATCATCATAAATGTTAATATTCCTTTTTTGATCTTTGAATTAAAGTTATAGCAATAGACAAGATTTGTTTGCTTACATCATAAGACCTGAGCAAACATCTACCCTTGAGATCTCTAACAATGCAGACTTGCATTTCAAAGCTCTATTCATTTACATATCTTCCTAACCAGTCCTTAAGGTTCACCCATGAGTCAGGTCAGTCTGAGTTAATTAACTCTTTCTGGCCCTGTCACCTTCCAATGAAATATTATATCACACTCAGAACGTCACACCTGATCTGAGCCAATATATGCAATTCACCACAGTTTGGAGCAATTGAACCTGATATTCTCCCTCCATGGTCCAGCAAGCAGGGCCAGCTTTAGGACCTGTGGGGTCTGATTCAAATACTCGGCGGCGGTCAGGGGCTTCGGCAGCACTTCGGTGGAGGGGGGTCCGCTCCGTGTCTTCCGCGGCACTGAAGAACCCCCCGCCACCGAAATGCCGCCGAAGATCGGGAGCGGACCCCCCGGCGCCAAAGTGCCGCCGAAGACCCGGAGCGGACCGCCGCCAGGTGAGTAAGGCGTGTGGCCCTCTTAGGTGCGGAGCCCGATTCCAGGGAATCGGGGGAATCGGCCTAAAGCTGGCCCTGCCATCAAGGGTGCCAACTCCATGCTCCAGGATCCTCAGCAGTCACTTCTTTTGAGTAGAGACCCATGTCTCTCTTCCTCCTGACTGGGGTTTCTGCAGGTTGCACAGATCACCACCTACACTGCGTTATTCCCAGCAAGCCAGATTGCCTAGACAGGCCAATGTCTGCACTTTGCTGTCTCGT
This sequence comes from Trachemys scripta elegans, assembly GCF_013100865.1. NCBI lineage: Eukaryota > Metazoa > Chordata > Testudines > Emydidae > Trachemys > Trachemys scripta. The sequence goes on along the minus strand of NC_048300.1, from coordinate 43,031,739 downwards.
GAGAGGCAATGAACTGGTTAATTTCCAATAGTTATAAATTATCACCCAGCCCTTTATAAGGAAGCACATTTATTCTTAAGGTGAAAGTATTACAGTGAAAACATATTAAAATGATAAAAGAACCGACACACATGCTAATAAGCTTCCCAGACATCACCCGCCACCTCCAGCAAGGGCTCTGGCAGGTGATCAGTCCTTCAAATACCACCAAGGGGTTTTTCTGTGGTTACAAATTCATAACAGCTCTTAGATTAGAACAAGCACACACATGAATCTGTGAGTCACTCCTTTATACAGTTGGGCCTTTAATCTTGGAACCCTGGGAACGGGTAATCAGCAGACAAAGGTCCCCTGCTCAGGGAAGCTTCAAAAGGCTGAGTTCTTGCATAACCACAGGGGGTACATTAGCATTCACCTCCCACTAGTGATTTCCTTGGAAAGTCACCTAATCTTGTTTTTCCGATAAGTTCATTCTTCTCTCACACATTGTTTCAAATAGTCCTCTGAAGTTCATAATGCTTCCCAGGGATTACCCGGGTCATGTCTCCCCCCTATAGAAGTTACATACAATTCCACAATAATACATAAACTCTGCATTTATAATACAATGGACTCCAAGGCTGTTTAAACTCAATTCACAAGGTCTCCCAAAGATACTGCAGAAAATTACAATATCTGTCACAGATAGATAGGGTTACCATATTTTGTGCCTCCAAAAGGAGGACACTCCACGGGGCCCCGGCCCCGCCCCCAGTCCCGCCCACGCCCACGCCCCAACTCCGCCCCTTCCCCAAAGTCTCCGCCCCCTCCCCTGCTTCCCGCGAAAATTTGATTCGCGGGAAGCCTGAAGCAGGTAAGGGGGGGAGAGGAGGCGCGGCCCAGGCTGGCCCCCCAGCGGCTCCAGCCTGGGTCGGCTCCGGCCCTGGGGTGCCGGCCCTGGCCGACCACCCCCGGCTCGCCCAGAACTGCCGGCCCCTGGGCCCCCGGCCGAGCACCCCCGGCCCGCCCCCGGGTCCCCGGCCCAGCAGCCCTGGCCCGCCCAGCAGCCCCGGGCCCCTGGCCCACCCAGCACCGCCGGTCCCCGGCGGCCCAGCGCACCCCCCGGCGGCCCGGCACCGCCGGCCCGGCGCACCCCCCCGGC